>NW_027640656.1:0-100951 GCF_949752795.1 Hyperoodon ampullatus | reverse complement strand
CCAGGAATTAATAAAGCCATGCAAATCCAGTGTACAAACATTTCCTCAACAAAGCCACAGAATGATCATCAGCAAAAAAAAAGGTCTACAAAGAATAAACATAGAAGGGATTTTAGAGGACTGCGTCCTCTCTAGTTGCTGGTGGGATGTTACCAGGAACACCCAGTACTGAGAACAGAATGGAGGTTCGTTTAAAGGTAAACATTGAGCCACAATGTGATAGGGTAGGCCGACTATGGGCCTATCACCTGAGTAGACCAGAATCAAAAAGACACAGGCTGGCAATCCTGCACTGAAGCAACATGTACCACAGCCAAGACTTGGAAGAAACCAAAATGTCCATCAAGAGAAAAATGCACCAGGAAGAAGTGGTCCCAGTACACAATGGAATATTAGCCATGGAAAAGAATGAAACAGTGCTTTTGGCACCACCATAGAAGGATCTACAGATAATCCCCCAAATTAAAGAAAGAAACCAAAAGACAGATATCCTATGACATCACTTATAGGTGTTATCAAAAAGTGATACACATGAAATTATTTCCAAGAGAAGGATACGCATGCATTCAGAACACCAAATGACATTTAGCAAAATGGAGAGGTGAAAGGAATACATGAATTAGGATATGGGGGTTAACAGACATGTACTAATACATATGAAATATATAATCTCTATGGAATACCAAGAGAGGTCTACTCAACACTCTGTAATAAACAAAAAGGGAAACGATCCAAAGATGAATAGATCGATACATAGATATAATGAACCAGTTTCTGTACACCTAGAAGACACACAACATTTTTATCAAATTTGCTCTGATAATAAATAGAAATTTAATTTAAAAAACAAACAAGAAGTAAGGAGAAATAAGCCCTTGGAGCTTTGTCCTGGCACATTCCACTCTAATTTGCAGCCCACTAACACAATTTCCACGAAGGCTCTGTTGCCCAAAGACCCAGGGTTGGAAATGTAGAAATGCTGCCGCCTTGTGGCCGTTTCCCGCAAGAGCGGCTTTAAACCCACAGCTAACGGTCACTTAACATTCACAAGGATTCAGGGCTGTAAAGGACACCTGCCCTCAAAAAATGTCCTGCGCTAGGGAATGGCCAAAAAACATTTAAAACTGGCAAAGGTTTCAAGGAGATACTATGAAGAGGTAAGTTTTACTCAGTCTTTTTCCAAAAAAACTAAAATGGATAAAAGCTCAACATCAGGAATTCTTAGACTCATGGAAATCTATTCTACAGAAAGGTTTCATCTCACACAAGTCAACTACCATCAGCAAACTCTCTACAATCAATAAATGCTGAAGGGTTATTAGAGTACTGTGTACCCTCTAGCTTCTGTTGAGATGTAAAGTGGTAACTGCCAATAATGAGAACAGAAAGGAGCTGTGTTTATAAGTAAAAATTGAGCCACCATTCCATCCAGCAGGGCCACTGCTGAGCCTCTCACCTGAGAAGACCAGAGTTGAGAAGACATACGATACAACAGCTGCACCACAGTCATTTCTACAATAGCCAAGACAAGGAAGCAAACAAAACGTCCATCAACAGATGAATGGATAAAGAAGAACAGGTCCATGTACACAATGGACTATTAGCCACGGAAAACAATGAAACACTGCTCTTCGAGGCACCATAGATGAGCCTAGAGATATCCACAGAACATGAGGTAAGTCGGAAAGCAAATGACATATATCCTATTTTATCACTTATAGGCGTTATCTAACAACTGACACAAATGAATATATTTCCACAGAAAAAGACACTCACAGACTTAGAAAACAAACTATGCTTATCTAAAAGTAGAAGTGGGGGGTTGGATAAATTAAGATTAGGATTACCACACGTATACAAATGCATGTTAAATATATGTTTCAAAAAGCCCGACCATATACAAGCGCAGTCTACAGAACACTCTGCAATAATTTACATGGGAAGAGGAACTGTACATGAATATTTATATATATATATATATATATATACATATATACATATGTAGTGTACAAATGAACCAGGTTGTGTAAACCTACGACAAACAATATTCTAATCATCCACCCGATTAAAAAAATTAAAACAATGAACGATAAATTATGTGACATAAATCTATGGGTGTTTGTCCTGGCACATTCCATTCTAATGTACAACCTGGGAACAAGACTTGCAGAAAGCCTCTGCTGCCCTAGTAACCAGATATGTGAATTGAGAAATGCTGCCGCCTTGTGGCCGTTTTCCACAACAGCGGCTTTAAACCCAGTGCCAATGGTCACTAATTATTCTCCCTCATTGCAGGCCTGTAAATGACACCTGCCCTCAAAAAATATCCTGGGGTCGAAAATTGACGGAAAAATTCAAAACAGGGCAACCTTCCCAGAAGACAGTTACAAGAGGTATATTGTACTCACAGTTTTTTTTCTGTTTTTGTTTAACAGAAATAAAAAAGACGTGGAAAATGCTGAACATTAGGAATTATTAAAGACGTGGAAATCCAAATTACTAAACCCTATCAGCTCTCACCAGTCAGAATGGCCATCAGCAAAACTTCTGCAAACAATAAGTGCTGAAGGGGTTTTGGAGCAATGTGTACCCTCGGTTCAATGTGGGTCATCCTAAGGGCCAGTAATGAAAACAAAAAGAGGTGACTTGAAAAGGTAAAAATTGAGCTACCGTTCAATCAAGCATACCCACAGCTGGGCATATCACCTGTGAGGATGAGAATTAAAAATACACAGGCGGGCAATCCTGCACTCCAGCAATATTTACCATAGCCACCACTTGGAAGTTACAAAAATATCCATCAACAGAGGTATGCACAAAGAAGAAGTGGTCCATGTACACAATGGAATATTACTCCAATAGAGAATATAAATTCAACTTAAAAACAAACATAAGTAAGGAGACATCAGCTTCTGGGGGTTTACCCGGGCACATTCCAATTTAATTATAACCGAGGAACACCACCGGAAGGAAGGTCTGTTTCCTGAGTTACGAGATTGGGAGAAGCAGAAATGCTGCCGCCCTCTGGGCGTTACCTGCAACAGCAGCTTTAAAACCTGTACTAATGGTCACCTCATATGCACAAGTACAGGAGGGCTGTAAAAGAAACCTGCCCTCAAAATGTCTTGAAGGAGGTAATGGCCAAAATACTTCAGAAGGTGGCACATACTTCAAGAAAACTATTTGAAGAGGTAAGCTGTACTCACAGACTGAAGAGAAAAAGGACATGCCTGAAAGCTCAATTTCAAGGGATTATGAGATGCATCCATTTCCAACCACAAAGAGCTATCAGCTCACACCAGTCAGAATGACCATCATCAAAGACTACAAACAATAAATGCAGAAGGGGTTGTGGAGAAGTGCATACCCTCAATTTTAAGTGGGACATTACATGGTAAGAGCCACTAATGAGAACAGAATGGAGGTGCCTTTACAAGGTAAGCATTTTGCTACCATATGATCCAGCTGGCACACTCCCGGGCCTATAAATTAAGAAGACAGAATTGGATAGACACAGGCAGGCAAATGTGCATTGCAGCAGTATTACAATAACCAAGACATGGAAGCAACCAAAAACTCCATCAACAGATGAGTGGACAAAGAAGAACTGGTACATATACAGGTGGAATATTATCCAAGGAAAAAAATGACACAATGCCATTTGCAGCACCATAGGTGAGTCCAGAGGCAATCACGCAACTTGTAGTAAGTCAGAAAGCGAAAGACACATATCCTATATTACCACTTATAGGTGTTACCTAAAAATTGATACCAGTGAAGATATTTCCACAGAGAAAGGCAATAACAGATTCATTAAACAGACTTAAGGTTCACCAATGGAAAGGTGTGAGGACCGTATACATCGGGATATTGGGGTTAACAGAGATATACAAACACAGGTGACGTATATAATCAACATTGTGTCATAACCTACATGGGAAAAGCCTCTGAAGAAGGATAGGTATATGTATATGTGTAAAAGAATCACATCTCACCCACCTAGAAGATTCAAAAATGGTAATCAAAGTTGCTGTGATAAAAAATAAAAATTAAATTAAAAACACAAACAATAAGTAGTGAGACATAAACTTAAGGGGCTTTTCCTGGCACATTCCATTCTAGTTTAAAACCTAGAAAACGATTTCCATTGAGGCTCTGTTGCCCTAGTAACCAGATTTGGTAAAGGAGAAATGCTGCCGCCTTGTGGCCATTTCTCAAAACAGCAGCTTTAAACCCAGTGCTAATGGTCACTTGATATTCAAAATAATTGCAGGCCTGTAAGTGACACCCGCCCTCAAAACAAATCCCTGGGTTGTATGTCGAGCAAAAAACACAAAAGACGAGCATATTTCCAAACGACGATTTCAAGAGTCATATCTTATGCACACCTTGTCTTCTCTTTCTTTTTCTTTCTTGATTTTTTTTTGTTAAACAAAGGGCATGGAAAATGCTCAACACCAGGAATTAATAAAGCCATGCAAATCCAGTGTACAAACATTTCCTCAACAAAGCCACAGAATGATCATCAGCAAAAAAAAAGGTCTACAAAGAATAAACATAGAAGGGATTTTAGAGGACTGCGTCCTCTCTAGTTGCTGGTGGGATGTTACCAGGAACACCCAGTACTGAGAACAGAATGGAGGTTCGTTTAAAGGTAAACATTGAGCCACAATGTGATAGGGTAGGCCGACTATGGGCCTATCACCTGAGTAGACCAGAATCAAAAAGACACAGGCTGGCAATCCTGCACTGAAGCAACATGTACCACAGCCAAGACTTGGAAGAAACCAAAATGTCCATCAAGAGAAAAATGCACCAGGAAGAAGTGGTCCCAGTACACAATGGAATATTAGCCATGGAAAAGAATGAAACAGTGCTTTTGGCACCACCATAGAAGGATCTACAGATAATCCCCCAAATTAAAGAAAGAAACCAAAAGACAGATATCCTATGACATCACTTATAGGTGTTATCAAAAAGTGATACACATGAAATTATTTCCAAGAGAAGGATACGCATGCATTCAGAACACCAAATGACATTTAGCAAAATGGAGAGGTGAAAGGAATACATGAATTAGGATATGGGGGTTAACAGACATGTACTAATACATATGAAATATATAATCTCTATGGAATACCAAGAGAGGTCTACTCAACACTCTGTAATAAACAAAAAGGGAAACGATCCAAAGATGAATAGATCGATACATAGATATAATGAACCAGTTTCTGTACACCTAGAAGACACACAACATTTTTATCAAATTTGCTCTGATAATAAATAGAAATTTAATTTAAAAAACAAACAAGAAGTAAGGAGAAATAAGCCCTTGGAGCTTTGTCCTGGCACATTCCACTCTAATTTGCAGCCCACTAACACAATTTCCACGAAGGCTCTGTTGCCCAAAGACCCAGGGTTGGAAATGTAGAAATGCTGCCGCCTTGTGGCCGTTTCCCGCAAGAGCGGCTTTAAACCCACAGCTAACGGTCACTTAACATTCACAAGGATTCAGGGCTGTAAAGCACACCTGCCCTCAAAAAATGTCCTGTGCTAGGGAATGGCCAAAAAACATTTAAAACTGGCAAAGGTTTCAAGGAGATACTATGAAGAGGTAAGTTTTACTCAGTCTTTTTCCAAAAAAACTAAAATGGATAAAAGCTCAACATCAGGAATTCTTAGACTCATGGAAATCTATTCTACAGAAAGGTTTCATCTCACACAAGTCAACTACCATCAGCAAACTCTCTACAATCAATAAATGCTGAAGGGTTATTAGAGTACTGTGTACCCTCTAGCTTCTGTTGAGATGTAAAGTGGTAACTGCCAATAATGAGAACAGAAAGGAGCTGCATTTATAAGTAAAAAGTGAGCCACCATTCCATCCAGCAGGGCCACTGCTGAGCCTCTCACCTGAGAAGACCAGAGTTGAGAAGACATACGATACAACAGCTGCACCACAGTCATTTCTACAATAGCCAAGACAAGGAAGCAAACAAAACGTCCATCAACAGATGAATGGATAAAGAAGAACAGGTCCATGTACACAATGGACTATTAGCCACGGAAAACAATGAAACACTGCTCTTCGAGGCACCATAGATGAGCCTAGAGATATCCACAGAACATGAGGTAAGTCGGAAAGCAAATGACATATATCCTATTTTATCACTTATAGGCGTTATCTAACAACTGACACAAATGAATATATTTCCACAGAAAAAGACACTCACAGACTTAGAAAACAAACTATGCTTATCTAAAAGTAGAAGTGGGGGGTTGGATAAATTAAGATTAGGATTACCACACGTATACAAATGCATGTTAAATATATGTTTCAAAAAGCCCGACCATATACAAGCGCAGTCTACAGAACACTCTGCAATAATTTACATGGGAAGAGGAACTGTACATGAATATTTATATATATATATATATATATATATATACATATATACATATGTAGTGTACAAATGAACCAGGTTGTGTAAACCTACGACAAACAATATTCTAATCATCCACCCGATTAAAAAAATTAAAACAATGAACGAGAAATTATGTGACATAAATCTATGGGTGTTTGTCCTGGCACATTCCATTCTAATGTACAACCTGGGAACAAGACTTGCAGAAAGCCTCTGCTGCCCTAGTAACCAGATATGTGAATTGAGAAATGCTGCCGCCTTGTGGCCGTTTTCCACAACAGCGGCTTTAAACCCAGTGCCAATGGTCACTAATTATCCTCCCTCATTGCAGGCCTGTAAATGACACCTGCCCTCAAAAAATATCCTGGGGTCGAAAATTGACGGAAAAATTCAAAACAGGGCAACCTTCCCAGAAGACAGTTACAAGAGGTATATTGTACTCACAGTTTTTTTTCTGTTTTTGTTTAACAGAAATAAAAAAGACGTGGAAAATGCTGAACATTAGGAATTATTAAAGACGTGGAAATCCAAATTACTAAACCCTATCAGCTCTCACCAGTCAGAATGGCCATCAGCAAAACTTCTGCAAACAATAAGTGCTGAAGGGGTTTTGGAGCAATGTGTACCCTCGGTTCAATGTGGGTCATCGTAAGGGCCAGTAATGAAAACAAAAAGAGGTGACTTGAAAAGGTAAAAATTGAGCTACCGTTCAATCAAGCATACCCACAGCTGGGCATATCACCTGTGAGGATGAGAATTAAAAATACACAGGCGGGCAATCCTGCACTCCAGCAATATTTACCATAGCCACCACTTGGAAGTTACAAAAATATCCATCAACAGAGGTATGCACAAAGAAGAAGTGGTCCATGTACACAATGGAATATTACTCCAATAGAGAATATAAATTCAACTTAAAAACAAACATAAGTAAGGAGACATCAGCTTCTGGGGGTTTACCCGGGCACATTCCAATTTAATTATAACCGAGGAACACCACCGGAAGGAAGGTCTGTTTCCTGAGTTACGAGATTGGGAGAAGCAGAAATGCTGCCGCCCTCTGGGCGTTACCTGCAACAGCAGCTTTAAAACCTGTACTAATGGTCACCTCATATGCACAAGTACAGGAGGGCTGTAAAAGAAACCTGCCCTCAAAATGTCTTGAAGGAGGTAATGGCCAAAATACTTCAGAAGGTGGCACATACTTCAAGAAAACTATTTGAAGAGGTAAGCTGTACTCACAGACTGAAGAGAAAAAGGACATGCCTGAAAGCTCAATTTCAAGGGATTATGAGATGCATCCATTTCCAACCACAAAGAGCTATCAGCTCACACCAGTCAGAATGACCATCATCAAAGACTACAAACAATAAATGCAGAAGGGGTTGTGGAGAAGTGCATACCCTCAATTTTAAGTGGGACATTACATGGTAAGAGCCACTAATGAGAACAGAATGGAGGTGCCTTTACAAGGTAAGCATTTTGCTACCATATGATCCAGCTGGCACACTCCCGGGCCTATAAATTAAGAAGACAGAATTGGATAGACACAGGCAGGCAAATGTGCATTGCAGCGGTATTACAATAACCAAGACATGGAAGCAACCAAAAACTCCATCAACAGATGAGTGGACAAAGAAGAACTGGTACATATACAGGTGGAATATTATCCAAGGAAAAAAATGACACAATGCCATTTGCAGCACCATAGGTGAGTCCAGAGGCAATCACGCAACTTGTAGTAAGTCAGAAAGCGAAAGACACATATCCTATATTACCACTTATAGGTGTTACCTAAAAATTGATACCAGTGAAGATATTTCCACAGAGAAAGGCAATAACAGATTCATTAAACAGACTTAAGGTTCACCAATGGAAAGGTGTGAGGACCGTATACATCGGGATATTGGGGTTAACAGAGATATACAAACACAGGTGACGTATATAATCAACATTGTGTCATAACCTACATGGGAAAAGCCTCTGAAGAAGGATAGTTATATGTATATGTGTAAAAGAATCACATCTCGCCCACCTAGAAGATTCAAAAATGGTAATCAAAGTTGCTGTGATAAAAAATAAAAATTAAATTAAAAACACGAACAATAAGTAGTGAGACATAAACTTAAGGGGCTTTTCCTGGCACATTCCATTCTAGTTTAAAACCTAGAAAACGATTTCCATTGAGGCTCTGTTGCCCTAGTAACCAGATTTGGTAAAGGAGAAATGCTGCCGCCTTGTGGCCATTTCTCAAAACAGCAGCTTTAAACCCAGTGCTAATGGTCACTTGATATTCAAAATAATTGCAGGCCTGTAAGTGACACCCGCCCTCAAAACAAATCCCTGGGTTGTATGTCGAGCAAAAAACACAAAAGACGAGCATATTTCCAAACGACGATTTCAAGAGTCATATCTTATGCACACCTTGTCTTCTCTTTCTTTTTCTTTCTTGATTTTTTTTTGTTAAACAAAGGGCATGGAAAATGCTCAACACCAGGAATTAATAAAGCCATGCAAATCCAGTGTACAAACATTTCCTCAACAAAGCCACAGAATGATCATCAGCAAAAAAAAAGGTCTACAAAGAATAAACATAGAAGGGATTTTAGAGGACTGCGTCCTCTCTAGTTGCTGGTGGGATGTTACCAGGAACACCCAGTACTGAGAACAGAATGGAGGTTCGTTTAAAGGTAAACATTGAGCCACAATGTGATAGGGTAGGCCGACTATGGGCCTATCACCTGAGTAGACCAGAATCAAAAAGACACAGGCTGGCAATCCTGCACTGAAGCAACATGTACCACAGCCAAGACTTGGAAGAAACCAAAATGTCCATCAAGAGAAAAATGCACCAGGAAGAAGTGGTCCCAGTACACAATGGAATATTAGCCATGGAAAAGAATGAAACAGTGCTTTTGGCACCACCATAGAAGGATCTACAGATAATCCCCCAAATTAAAGAAAGAAACCAAAAGACAGATATCCTATGACATCACTTATAGGTGTTATCAAAAAGTGATACACATGAAATTATTTCCAAGAGAAGGATACGCATGCATTCAGAACACCAAATGACATTTAGCAAAATGGAGAGGTGAAAGGAATACATGAATTAGGATATGGGGGTTAACAGACATGTACTAATACATATGAAATATATAATCTCTATGGAATACCAAGAGAGGTCTACTCAACACTCTGTAATAAACAAAAAGGGAAACGATCCAAAGATGAATAGATCGATACATAGATATAATGAACCAGTTTCTGTACACCTAGAAGACACACAACATTTTTATCAAATTTGCTCTGATAATAAATAAAAATTTAATTTAAAAAACAAACAAGAAGTAAGGAGAAATAAGCCCTTGGAGCTTTGTCCTGGCACATTCCACTCTAATTTGCAGCCCACTAACACAATTTCCACGAAGGCTCTGTTGCCCAAAGACCCAGGGTTGGAAATGTAGAAATGCTGCCGCCTTGTGGCCGTTTCCCGCAAGAGCGGCTTTAAACCCACAGCTAACGGTCACTTAACATTCACAAGGATTCAGGGCTGTAAAGGACACCTGCCCTCAAAAAATGTCCTGCGCTAGGGAATGGCCAAAAAACATTTAAAACTGGCAAAGGTTTCAAGGAGATACTATGAAGAGGTAAGTTTTACTCAGTCTTTTTCCAAAAAAACTAAAATGGATAAAAGCTCAACATCAGGAATTCTTAGACTCATGGAAATCTATTCTACAGAAAGGTTTCATCTCACACAAGTCAACTACCATCAGCAAACTCTCTACAATCAATAAATGCTGAAGGGTTATTAGAGTACTGTGTACCCTCTAGCTTCTGTTGAGATGTAAAGTGGTAACTGCCAATAATGAGAACAGAAAGGAGCTGTGTTTATAAGTAAAAATTGAGCCACCATTCCATCCAGCAGGGCCACTGCTGAGCCTCTCACCTGAGAAGACCAGAGTTGAGAAGACATACGATACAACAGCTGCACCACAGTCATTTCTACAATAGCCAAGACAAGGAAGCAAACAAAACGTCCATCAACAGATGAATGGATAAAGAAGAACAGGTCCATGTACACAATGGACTATTAGCCACGGAAAACAATGAAACACTGCTCTTCGAGGCACCATAGATGAGCCTAGAGATATCCACAGAACATGAGGTAAGTCGGAAAGCAAATGACATATATCCTATTTTATCACTTATAGGCGTTATCTAACAACTGACACAAATGAATATATTTCCACAGAAAAAGACACTCACAGACTTAGAAAACAAACTATGCTTATCTAAAAGTAGAAGTGGGGGGTTGGATAAATTAAGATTAGGATTACCACACGTATACAAATGCATGTTAAATATATGTTTCAAAAAGCCCGACCATATACAAGCGCAGTCTACAGAACACTCTGCAATAATTTACATGGGAAGAGGAACTGTACATGAATATTTATATATATATATATATATACATATATACATATGTAGTGTACAAATGAACCAGGTTGTGTAAACCTACGACAAACAATATTCTAATCATCCACCCGATTAAAAAAATTAAAACAATGAACGAGAAATTATGTGACATAAATCTATGGGTGTTTGTCCTGGCACATTCCATTCTAATGTACAACCTGGGAACAAGACTTGCAGAAAGCCTCTGCTGCCCTAGTAACCAGATATGTGAATTGAGAAATGCTGCCGCCTTGTGGCCGTTTTCCACAACAGCGGCTTTAAACCCAGTGCCAATGGTCACTAATTATTCTCCCTCATTGCAGGCCTGTAAATGACACCTGCCCTCAAAAAATATCCTGGGGTCGAAAATTGACGGAAAAATTCAAAACAGGGCAACCTTCCCAGAAGACAGTTACAAGAGGTATATTGTACTCACAGTTTTTTTTCTGTTTTTGTTTAACAGAAATAAAAAAGACGTGGAAAATGCTGAACATTAGGAATTATTAAAGACGTGGAAATCCAAATTACTAAACCCTATCAGCTCTCACCAGTCAGAATGGCCATCAGCAAAACTTCTGCAAACAATAAGTGCTGAAGGGGTTTTGGAGCAATGTGTACCCTCGGTTCAATGTGGGTCATCCTAAGGGCCAGTAATGAAAACAAAAAGAGGTGACTTGAAAAGGTAAAAATTGAGCTACCGTTCAATCAAGCATACCCACAGCTGGGCATATCACCTGTGAGGATGAGAATTAAAAATACACAGGCGGGCAATCCTGCACTCCAGCAATATTTACCATAGCCACCACTTGGAAGTTACAAAAATATCCATCAACAGAGGTATGCACAAAGAAGAAGTGGTCCATGTACACAATGGAATATTACTCCAATAGAGAATATAAATTCAACTTAAAAACAAACATAAGTAAGGAGACATCAGCTTCTGGGGGTTTACCCGGGCACATTCCAATTTAATTATAACCGAGGAACACCACCGGAAGGAAGGTCTGTTTCCTGAGTTACGAGATTGGGAGAAGCAGAAATGCTGCCGCCCTCTGGGCGTTACCTGCAACAGCAGCTTTAAAACCTGTACTAATGGTCACCTCATATGCACAAGTACAGGAGGGCTGTAAAAGAAACCTGCCCTCAAAATGTCTTGAAGGAGGTAATGGCCAAAATACTTCAGAAGGTGGCACATACTTCAAGAAAACTATTTGAAGAGGTAAGCTGTACTCACAGACTGAAGAGAAAAAGGACATGCCTGAAAGCTCAATTTCAAGGGATTATGAGATGCATCCATTTCCAACCACAAAGAGCTATCAGCTCACACCAGTCAGAATGACCATCATCAAAGACTACAAACAATAAATGCAGAAGGGGTTGTGGAGAAGTGCATACCCTCAATTTTAAGTGGGACATTACATGGTAAGAGCCACTAATGAGAACAGAATGGAGGTGCCTTTACAAGGTAAGCATTTTGCTACCATATGATCCAGCTGGCACACTCCCGGGCCTATAAATTAAGAAGACAGAATTGGATAGACACAGGCAGGCAAATGTGCATTGCAGCGGTATTACAATAACCAAGACATGGAAGCAACCAAAAACTCCATCAACAGATGAGTGGACAAAGAAGAACTGGTACATATACAGGTGGAATATTATCCAAGGAAAAAAATGACACAATGCCATTTGCAGCACCATAGGTGAGTCCAGAGGCAATCACGCAACTTGTAGTAAGTCAGAAAGCGAAAGACACATATCCTATATTACCACTTATAGGTGTTACCTAAAAATTGATACCAGTGAAGATATTTCCACAGAGAAAGGCAATAACAGATTCATTAAACAGACTTAAGGTTCACCAATGGAAAGGTGTGAGGACCGTATACATCAGGATATTGGGGTTAACAGAGATATACAAACACAGGTGATGTATATAATCAACATTGTGTCATAACCTACATGGGAAAAGCCTCTGAAGAAGGATAGGTATATGTATATGTGTAAAAGAATCACATCTCACCCACCTAGAAGATTCAAAAATGGTAATCAAAGTTGCTGTGATAAAAAATAAAAATTAAATTAAAAACACAAACAATAAGTAGTGAGACATAAACTTAAGGGGCTTTTCCTGGCACATTCCATTCTAGTTTAAAACCTAGAAAACGATTTCCATTGAGGCTCTGTTGCCCTAGTAACCAGATTTGGTAAAGGAGAAATGCTGCCGCCTTGTGGCCATTTCTCAAAACAGCAGCTTTAAACCCAGTGCTAATGGTCACTTGATATTCAAAATAATTGCAGGCCTGTAAGTGACACCCGCCCTCAAAACAAATCCCTGGGTTGTATGTCGAGCAAAAAACACAAAAGACGAGCATATTTCCAAACGACGATTTCAAGAGTCATATCTTATGCACACCTTGTCTTCTCTTTCTTTTTCTTTCTTGATTTTTTTTTGTTAAACAAAGGGCATGGAAAATGCTCAACACCAGGAATTAATAAAGCCATGCAAATCCAGTGTACAAACATTTCCTCAACAAAGCCACAGAATGATCATCAGCAAAAAAAAAGGTCTACAAAGAATAAACATAGAAGGGATTTTAGAGGACTGCGTCCTCTCTAGTTGCTGGTGGGATGTTACCAGGAACACCCAGTACTGAGAACAGAATGGAGGTTCGTTTAAAGGTAAACATTGAGCCACAATGTGATAGGGTAGGCCGACTATGGGCCTATCACCTGAGTAGACCAGAATCAAAAAGACACAGGCTGGCAATCCTGCACTGAAGCAACATGTACCACAGCCAAGACTTGGAAGAAACCAAAATGTCCATCAAGAGAAAAATGCACCAGGAAGAAGTGGTCCCAGTACACAATGGAATATTAGCCATGGAAAAGAATGAAACAGTGCTTTTGGCACCACCATAGAAGGATCTACAGATAATCCCCCAAATTAAAGAAAGAAACCAAAAGACAGATATCCTATGACATCACTTATAGGTGTTATCAAAAAGTGATACACATGAAATTATTTCCAAGAGAAGGATACGCATGCATTCAGAACACCAAATGACATTTAGCAAAATGGAGAGGTGAAAGGAATACATGAATTAGGATATGGGGGTTAACAGACATGTACTAATACATATGAAATATATAATCTCTATGGAATACCAAGAGAGGTCTACTCAACACTCTGTAATAAACAAAAAGGGAAATGATCCAAAGATGAATAGATCGATACATAGATATAATGAACCAGTTTCTGTACACCTAGAAGACACACAACATTTTTATCAAATTTGCTCTGATAATAAATAAAAATTTAATTTAAAAAACAAACAAGAAGTAAGGAGAAATAAGCCCTTGGAGCTTTGTCCTGGCACATTCCACTCTAATTTGCAGCCCACTAACACAATTTCCACGAAGGCTCTGTTGCCCAAAGACCCAGGGTTGGAAATGTAGAAATGCTGCCGCCTTGTGGCCGTTTCCCGCAAGAGCGGCTTTAAACCCACAGCTAACGGTCACTTAACATTCACAAGGATTCAGGGCTGTAAAGGACACCTGCCCTCAAAAAATGTCCTGCGCTAGGGAATGGCCAAAAAACATTTAAAACTGGCAAAGGTTTCAAGGAGATACTATGAAGAGGTAAGTTTTACTCAGTCTTTTTCCAAAAAAACTAAAATGGATAAAAGCTCAACATCAGGAATTCTTAGACTCATGGAAATCTATTCTACAGAAAGGTTTCATCTCACACAAGTCAACTACCATCAGCAAACTCTCTACAATCAATAAATGCTGAAGGGTTATTAGAGTACTGTGTACCCTCTAGCTTCTGTTGAGATGTAAAGTGGTAACTGCCAATAATGAGAACAGAAAGGAGCTGCATTTATAAGTAAAAAGTGAGCCACCATTACATCCAGCAGGGCCACTGCTGAGCCTCTCACCTGAGAAGACCAGAGTTGAGAAGACATACGATACAACAGCTGCACCACAGTCATTTCTACAATAGCCAAGACAAGGAAGCAAACAAAACGTCCATCAACAGATGAATGGATAAAGAAGAACAGGTCCATGTACACAATGGACTATTAGCCACGGAAAACAATGAAACACTGCTCTTCGAGGCACCATAGATGAGCCTAGAGATATCCACAGAACATGAGGTAAGTCGGAAAGCAAATGACATATATCCTATTTTATCACTTATAGGCGTTATCTAACAACTGACACAAATGAATATATTTCCACAGAAAAAGACACTCACAGACTTAGAAAACAAACTATGCTTATCTAAAAGTAGAAGTGGGGGGTTGGATAAATTAAGATTAGGATTACCACACGTATACAAATGCATGTTAAATATATGTTTCAAAAAGCCCGACCATATACAAGCGCAGTCTACAGAACACTCTGCAATAATTTACATGGGAAGAGGAACTGTACATCAATATTTATATATATATATATATACATATATACATATATACATATGTAGTGTACAAATGAACCAGATTGTGTAAACCTATGACAAACAATATTCTAATCATCCACCCGATTAAAAAAATTAAAACAATGAACGAGAAATTATGTGACATAAATCTATGGGTGTTTGTCCTGGCACATTCCATTCTAATGTACAACCTGGGAACAAGACTTGCAGAAAGCCTCTGCTGCCCTAGTAACCAGATATGTGAACTGAGAAATGCTGCCGCCTTGTGGCCGTTTTCCACAACAGCGGCTTTAAACCCAGTGCCAATGGTCACTAATTATTCTCCCTCATTGCAGGCCTGTAAATGACACCTGCCCTCAAAAAATATCCTGGGGTCGAAAATTGATGGAAAAATTCAAAACAGGGCAACCTTCCCAGAAGACAGTTACAAGAGGTATATTGTACTCACAGTTTTTTTTCTGTTTTTGTTTAACAGAAATAAAAAAGACGTGGAAAATGCTGAACATTAGGAATTATTAAAGACGTGGAAATCCAAATTACTAAACCCTATCAGCTCTCACCAGTCAGAATGGCCATCAGCAAAACTTCTGCAAACAATAAGTGCTGAAGGGGTTTTGGAGCAATGTGTACCCTCGGTTCAATGTGGGTCATCCTAAGGGCCAGTAATGAAAACAAAAAGAGGTGACTTGAAAAGGTAAAAATTGAGCTACCGTTCAATCAAGCATACCCACAGCTGGGCATATCACCTGTGAGGATGAGAATTAAAAATACACAGGCGGGCAATCCTGCACTCCAGCAATATTTACCATAGCCACCACTTGGAAGTTACAAAAATATCCATCAACAGAGGTATGCACAAAGAAGAAGTGGTCCATGTACACAATGGAATATTACTCCAATAGAGAATATAAATTCAACTTAAAAACAAACATAAGTAAGGAGACATCAGCTTCTGGGGGTTTACCCGGGCACATTCCAATTTAATTATAACCGAGGAACACCACCGGAAGGAAGGTCTGTTTCCTGAGTTACGAGATTGGGAGAAGCAGAAATGCTGCCGCCCTCTGGGCGTTACCTGCAACAGCAGCTTTAAAACCTGTACTAATGGTCACCTCATATGCACAAGTACAGGAGGGCTGTAAAAGAAACCTGCCCTCAAAATGTCTTGAAGGAGGTAATGGCCAAAATACTTCAGAAGGTGGCACATACTTCAAGAAAACTATTTGAAGAGGTAAGCTGTACTCACAGACTGAAGAGAAAAAGGACATGCCTGAAAGCTCAATTTCAAGGGATTATGAGATGCATCCATTTCCAACCACAAAGAGCTATCAGCTCACACCAGTCAGAATGACCATCATCAAAGACTACAAACAATAAATGCAGAAGGGGTTGTGGAGAAGTGCATACCCTCAATTTTAAGTGGGACATTACATGGTAAGAGCCACTAATGAGAACAGAATGGAGGTGCCTTTACAAGGTAAGCATTTTGCTACCATATGATCCAGCTGGCACACTCCCGGGCCTATAAATTAAGAAGACAGAATTGGATAGACACAGGCAGGCAAATGTGCATTGCAGCGGTATTACAATAACCAAGACATGGAAGCAACCAAAAACTCCATCAACAGATGAGTGGACAAAGAAGAACTGGTACATATACAGGTGGAATATTATCCAAGGAAAAAAATGACACAATGCCATTTGCAGCACCATAGGTGAGTCCAGAGGCAATCACGCAACTTGTAGTAAGTCAGAAAGCGAAAGACACATATCCTATATTACCACTTATAGGTGTTACCTAAAAATTGATACCAGTGAAGATATTTCCACAGAGAAAGGCAATAACAGATTCATTAAACAGACTTAAGGTTCACCAATGGAAAGGTGTGAGGACCGTATACATCGGGATATTGGGGTTAACAGAGATATACAAACACAGGTGACGTATATAATCAACATTGTGTCATAACCTACATGGGAAAAGCCTCTGAAGAAGGATAGTTATATGTATATGTGTAAAAGAATCACATCTCGCCCACCTAGAAGATTCAAAAATGGTAATCAAAGTTGCTGTGATAAAAAATAAAAATTAAATTAAAAACACGAACAATAAGTAGTGAGACATAAACTTAAGGGGCTTTTCCTGGCACATTCCATTCTAGTTTAAAACCTAGAAAACGATTTCCATTGAGGCTCTGTTGCCCTAGTAACCAGATTTGGTAAAGGAGAAATGCTGCCGCCTTGTGGCCATTTCTCAAAACAGCAGCTTTAAACCCAGTGCTAATGGTCACTTGATATTCAAAATAATTGCAGGCCTGTAAGTGACACCCGCCCTCAAAACAAATCCCTGGGTTGTATGTCGAGCAAAAAACTCAAAAGACGAGCATATTTCCAAACGACGATTTCAAGAGTCATATCTTATGCACACCTTGTCTTCTCTTTCTTTTTCTTTCTTGATTTTTTTTTGTTAAACAAAGGGCATGGAAATGCTCAACACCAGGAATTAATAAAGCCATGCAAATCCAGTGTACAAACATTTCCTCAACAAAGCCACAGAATGATCATCAGCAAAAAAAAAGGTCTACAAAGAATAAACATAGAAGGGATTTTAGAGGACTGCGTCCTCTCTAGTTGCTGGTGGGATGTTACCAGGAACACCCAGTACTGAGAACAGAATGGAGGTTCGTTTAAAGGTAAACATTGAGCCACAATGTGATAGGGTAGGCCGACTATAGGCCTATCACCTGAGTAGACCAGAATCAAAAAGACACAGGCTGGCAATCCTGCACTGAAGCAACATGTACCACAGCCAAGACTTGGAAGAAACCAAAATGTCCATCAAGAGAAAAATGCACCAGGAAGAAGTGGTCCCAGTACACAATGGAATATTAGCCATGGAAAAGAATGAAACAGTGCTTTTGGCACCACCATAGAAGGATCTACAGATAATCCCCCAAATTAAAGAAAGAAACCAAAAGACAGATATCCTATGACATCACTTATAGGTGTTATCAAAAAGTGATACACATGAAATTATTTCCAAGAGAAGGATACGCATGCATTCAGAACACCAAATGACATTTAGCAAAATGGAGAGGTGAAAGGAATACATGAATTAGGATATGGGGGTTAACAGACATGTACTAATACATATGAAATATATAATCTCTATGGAATACCAAGAGAGGTCTACTCAACACTCTGTAATAAACAAAAAGGGAAACGATCCAAAGATGAATAGATCGATACATAGATATAATGAACCAGTTTCTGTACACCTAGAAGACACACAACATTTTTATCAAATTTGCTCTGATAATAAATAGAAATTTAATTTAAAAAACAAACAAGAAGTAAGGAGAAATAAGCCCTTGGAGCTTTGTCCTGGCACATTCCACTCTAATTTGCAGCCCACTAACACAATTTCCACGAAGGCTCTGTTGCCCAAAGACCCAGGGTTGGAAATGTAGAAATGCTGCCGCCTTGTGGCCGTTTCCCGCAAGAGCGGCTTTAAACCCACAGCTAACGGTCACTTAACATTCACAAGGATTCAGGGCTGTAAAGGACACCTGCCCTCAAAAAATGTCCTGCGCTAGGGAATGGCCAAAAAACATTTAAAACTGGCAAAGGTTTCAAGGAGATACTATGAAGAGGTAAGTTTTACTCAGTCTTTTTCCAAAAAAACTAAAATGGATAAAAGCTCAACATCAGGAATTCTTAGACTCATGGAAATCTATTCTACAGAAAGGTTTCATCTCACACAAGTCAACTACCATCAGCAAACTCTCTACAATCAATAAATGCTGAAGGGTTATTAGAGTACTGTGTACCCTCTAGCTTCTGTTGAGATGTAAAGTGGTAACTGCCAATAATGAGAACAGAAAGGAGCTGCGTTTATAAGTAAAAATTGAGCCACCATTCCATCCAGCAGGGCCACTGCTGAGCCTCTCACCTGAGAAGACCAGAGTTGAGAAGACATACGATACAACAGCTGCACCACAGTCATTTCTACAATAGCCAAGACAAGGAAGCAAACAAAACGTCCATCAACAGATGAATGGATAAAGAAGAACAGGTCCATGTACACAATGGACTATTAGCCACGGAAAACAATGAAACACTGCTCTTCGAGGCACCATAGATGAGCCTAGAGATATCCACAGAACATGAGGTAAGTCGGAAAGCAAATGACATATATCCTATTTTATCACTTATAGGCGTTATCTAACAACTGACACAAATGAATATATTTCCACAGAAAAAGACACTCACAGACTTAGAAAACAAACTATGCTTATCTAAAAGTAGAAGTGGGGGGTTGGATAAATTAAGATTAGGATTACCACACGTATACAAATGCATGTTAAATATATGTTTCAAAAAGCCCGACCATATACAAGCGCAGTCTACAGAACACTCTGCAATAATTTACATGGGAAGAGGAACTGTACATGAATATTTATATATATATATATATATACATATATACATATATACATATGTAGTGTACAAATGAACCAGATTGTGTAAACCTACGACAAACAATATTCTAATCATCCACCCGATTAAAAAAATTAAAACAATGAACGAGAAATTATGTGACATAAATCTATGGGTGTTTGTCCTGGCACATTCCATTCTAATGTACAACCTGGGAACAAGACTTGCAGAAAGCCTCTGCTGCCCTAGTAACCAGATATGTGAACTGAGAAATGCTGCCGCCTTGTGGCCGTTTTCCACAACAGCGGCTTTAAACCCAGTGCCAATGGTCACTAATTATTCTCCCTCATTGCAGGCCTGTAAATGACACCTGCCCTCAAAAAATATCCTGGGGTCGAAAATTGATGAAAAATTCAAAACAGGGCAACCTTCCCAGAAGACAGTTACAAGAGGTATATTGTACTCACAGTTTTTTTTCTGTTTTTGTTTAACAGAAATAAAAAAGACGTGGAAAATGCTGAACATTAGGAATTATTAAAGACGTGGAAATCCAAATTACTAAACCCTATCAGCTCTCACCAGTCAGAATGGCCATCAGCAAAACTTCTGCAAACAATAAGTGCTGAAGGGGTTTTGGAGCAATGTGTACCCTCGGTTCAATGTGGGTCATCGTAAGGGCCAGTAATGAAAACAAAAAGAGGTGACTTGAAAAGGTAAAAATTGAGCTACCGTTCAATCAAGCATACCCACAGCTGGGCATATCACCTGTGAGGATGAGAATTAAAAATACACAGGCGGGCAATCCTGCACTCCAGCAATATTTACCATAGCCACCACTTGGAAGTTACAAAAATATCCATCAACAGAGGTATGCACAAAGAAGAAGTGGTCCATGTACACAATGGAATATTACTCCAATAGAGAATATAAATTCAACTTAAAAACAAACATAAGTAAGGAGACATCAGCTTCTGGGGGTTTACCCGGGCACATTCCAATTTAATTATAACCGAGGAACACCACTGGAAGGAAGGTCTGTTTCCTGAGTTACGAGATTGGGAGAAGCAGAAATGCTGCCGCCCTCTGGGCGTTACCTGCAACAGCAGCTTTAAAACCTGTACTAATGGTCACCTCATATGCACAAGTACAGGAGGGCTGTAAAAGAAACCTGCCCTCAAAATGTCTTGAAGGAGGTAATGGCCAAAATACTTCAGAAGGTGGCACATACTTCAAGAAAACTATTTGAAGAGGTAAGCTGTACTCACAGACTGAAGAGAAAAAGGACATGCCTGAAAGCTCAATTTCAAGGGATTATGAGATGCATCCATTTCCAACCACAAAGAGCTATCAGCTCACACCAGTCAGAATGACCATCATCAAAGACTACAAACAATAAATGCAGAAGGGGTTGTGGAGAAGTGCATACCCTCAATTTTAAGTGGGACATTACATGGTAAGAGCCACTAATGAGAACAGAATGGAGGTGCCTTTACAAGGTAAGCATTTTGCTACCATATGATCCAGCTGGCACACTCACGGGCCTATAAATTAAGAAGACAGAATTGGATAGACACGGGCAGGCAAATGTGCATTGCAGCGGTATTACAATAACCGAGACATGGAAGCAACCAAAAACTCCATCAACAGATGAGTGGACAAAGAAGAACTGGTACATATACAGGTGGAATATTATCCAAGGAAAAAAATGACACAATGCCATTTGCAGCACCATAGGTGAGTCCAGAGGCAATCACGCAACTTGTAGTAAGTCAGAAAGCGAAAGACACATATCCTATATTACCACTTATAGGTGTTACCTAAAAATTGATACCAGTGAAGATATTTCCACAGAGAAAGGCAATAACAGATTCATTAAACAGACTTAAGGTTCACCAATGGAAAGGTGTGAGGACCGTATACATCGGGATATTGGGGTTAACAGAGATATACAAACACAGGTGACGTATATAATCAACACTGTGTCATAACCTACATGGGAAAAGGCTCTGAAGAAGGATAGGTATATGTATATGTGTAAAAGAATCACATCTCACCCACCTAGAAGATTCAAAAATGGTAATCAAAGTTGCTGTGATAAAAAATAAAAATTAAATTAAAAACACGAACAATAAGTAGTGAGACATAAACTTAAGGGGCTTTTCCTGGCACATTCCATTCTAGTTTAAAACCTAGAAAACGATTTCCATTGAGGCTCTGTTGCCCTAGTAACCAGATTTGGTAAAGGAGAAATGCTGCCGCCTTGTGGCCATTTCTCAAAACAGCAGCTTTAAACCCAGTGCTAATGGTCACTTGATATTCAAAATAATTGCAGGCCTGTAAGTGACACCCGCCCTCAAAACAAATCCCTGGGTTGTATGTCGAGCAAAAAACTCAAAAGACGAGCATATTTCCAAACGACGATTTCAAGAGTCATATCTTATGCACACCTTGTCTTCTCTTTCTTTTTCTTTCTTAATTTTTTTTTGTTAAACAAAGGGCATGGAAAATGCTCAACACCAGGAATTAATAAAGCCATGCAAATCCAGTGTACAAACATTTCCTCAACAAAGCCACAGAATGATCATCAGCAAAAAAAAAAGGTCTACAAAGAATAAACATAGAAGGGATTTTAGAGGACTGCGTCCTCTCTAGTTGCTGGTGGGATGTTACCAGGAACACCCAGTACTGAGAATAGAATGGAGGTTCGTTTAAAGGTAAACATTGAGCCACAATGTGATAGGGTAGGCCGACTATGGGCCTATCACCTGAGTAGACCAGAATCAAAAAGACACAGGCTGGCAATCCTGCACTGAAGCAACATGTACCACAGCCAAGACTTGGAAGAAACCAAAATGTCCATCAAGAGAAAAATGCACCAGGAAGAAGTGGTCCCAGTACACAATGGAATATTAGCCATGGAAAAGAATGAAACAGTGCTTTTGGCACCACCATAGAAGGATCTACAGATAATCCCCCAAATTAAAGAAAGAAACCAAAAGACAGATATCCTATGACATCACTTATAGGTGTTATCAAAAAGTGATACACATGAAATTATTTCCAAGAGAAGGATACGCATGCATTCAGAACACCAAATGACATTTAGCAAAATGGAGAGGTGAAAGGAATACATGAATTAGGATATGGGGGTTAACAGACATGTACTAATACATATGAAATATATAATCTCTATGGAATACCAAGAGAGGTCTACTCAACACTCTGTAATAAACAAAAAGGGAAACGATCCAAAGATGAATAGATCGATACATAGATATAATGAACCAGTTTCTGTACACCTAGAAGACACACAACATTTTTATCAAATTTGCTCTGATAATAAATAGAAATTTAATTTAAAAAACAAACAAGAAGTAAGGAGAAATAAGCCCTTGGAGCTTTGTCCTGGCACATTCCACTCTAATTTGCAGCCCACTAACACAATTTCCACGAAGGCTCTGTTGCCCAAAGACCCAGGGTTGGAAATGTAGAAATGCTGCCGCCTTGTGGCCGTTTCCCGCAAGAGCGGCTTTAAACCCACAGCTAACGGTCACTTAACATTCACAAGGATTCAGGGCTGTAAAGGACACCTGCCCTCAAAAAATGTCCTGCGCTAGGGAATGGCCAAAAAACATTTAAAACTGGCAAAGGTTTCAAGGAGATACTATGAAGAGGTAAGTTTTACTCAGTCTTTTTCCAAAAAAACTAAAATGGATAAAAGCTCAACATCAGGAATTCTTAGACTCATGGAAATCTATTCTACAGAAAGGTTTCATCTCACACAAGTCAACTACCATCAGCAAACTCTCTACAATCAATAAATGCTGAAGGGTTATTAGAGTACTGTGTACCCTCTAGCTTCTGTTGAGATGTAAAGTGGTAACTGCCAATAATGAGAACAGAAAGGAGCTGCGTTTATAAGTAAAAATTGAGCCACCATTCCATCCAGCAGGGCCACTGCTGAGCCTCTCACCTGAGAAGACCAGAGTTGAGAAGACATACGATACAACAGCTGCACCACAGTCATTTCTACAATAGCCAAGACAAGGAAGCAAACAAAACGTCCATCAACAGATGAATGGATAAAGAAGAACAGGTCCATGTACACAATGGACTATTAGCCACGGAAAACAATGAAACACTGCTCTTCGAGGCACCATAGATGAGCCTAGAGATATCCACAGAACATGAGGTAAGTCGGAAAGCAAATGACATATATCCTATTTTATCACTTATAGGCGTTATCTAACAACTGACACAAATGAATATATTTCCACAGAAAAAGACACTCACAGACTTAGAAAACAAACTATGCTTATCTAAAAGTAGAAGTGGGGGGTTGGATAAATTAAGATTAGGATTACCACACGTATACAAATGCATGTTAAATATATGTTTCAAAAAGCCCGACCATATACAAGCGCAGTCTACAGAACACTCTGCAATAATTTACATGGGAAGAGGAACTGTACATGAATATTTATATATATATATATATATACATATATACATATATACATATGTAGTGTACAAATGAACCAGATTGTGTAAACCTACGACAAACAATATTCTAATCATCCACCCGATTAAAAAAATTAAAACAATGAACGAGAAATTATGTGACATAAATCTATGGGTGTTTGTCCTGGCACATTCCATTCTAATGTACAACCTGGGAACAAGACTTGCAGAAAGCCTCTGCTGCCCTAGTAACCAGATATGTGAACTGAGAAATGCTGCCGCCTTGTGGCCGTTTTCCACAACAGCGGCTTTAAACCCAGTGCCAATGGTCACTAATTATTCTCCCTCATTGCAGGCCTGTAAATGACACCTGCCCTCAAAAAATATCCTGGGGTCGAAAATTGACGGAAAAATTCAAAACAGGGCAACCTTCCCAGAAGACAGTTACAAGAGGTATATTGTACTCACAGTTTTTTTTCTGTTTTTGTTTAACAGAAATAAAAAAGACGTGGAAAATGCTGAACATTAGGAATTATTAAAGACGTGGAAATCCAAATTACTAAACCCTATCAGCTCTCACCAGTCAGAATGGCCATCAGCAAAACTTCTGCAAACAATAAGTGCTGAAGGGGTTTTGGAGCAATGTGTACCCTCGGTTCAATGTGGGTCATCGTAAGGGCCAGTAATGAAAACAAAAAGAGGTGACTTGAAAAGGTAAAAATTGAGCTACCGTTCAATCAAGCATACCCACAGCTGGGCATATCACCTGTGAGGATGAGAATTAAAAATACACAGGCGGGCAATCCTGCACTCCAGCAATATTTACCATAGCCACCACTTGGAAGTTACAAAAATATCCATCAACAGAGGTATGCACAAAGAAGAAGTGGTCCATGTACACAATGGAATATTACTCCAATAGAGAATATAAATTCAACTTAAAAACAAACATAAGTAAGGAGACATCAGCTTCTGGGGGTTTACCCGGGCACATTCCAATTTAATTATAACCGAGGAACACCACCGGAAGGAAGGTCTGTTTCCTGAGTTACGAGATTGGGAGAAGCAGAAATGCTGCCGCCCTCTGGGCGTTACCTGCAACAGCAGCTTTAAAACCTGTACTAATGGTCACCTCATATGCACAAGTACAGGAGGGCTGTAAAAGAAACCTGCCCTCAAAATGTCTTGAAGGAGGTAATGGCCAAAATACTTCAGAAGGTGGCACATACTTCAAGAAAACTATTTGAAGAGGTAAGCTGTACTCACAGACTGAAGAGAAAAAGGACATGCCTGAAAGCTCAATTTCAAGGGATTATGAGATGCATCCATTTCCAACCACAAAGAGCTATCAGCTCACACCAGTCAGAATGACCATCATCAAAGACTACAAACAATAAATGCAGAAGGGGTTGTGGAGAAGTGCATACCCTCAATTTTAAGTGGGACATTACATGGTAAGAGCCACTAATGAGAACAGAATGGAGGTGCCTTTACAAGGTAAGCATTTTGCTACCATATGATCCAGCTGGCACACTCACGGGCCTATAAATTAAGAAGACAGAATTGGATAGACACGGGCAGGCAAATGTGCATTGCAGCGGTATTACAATAACCGAGACATGGAAGCAACCAAAAACTCCATCAACAGATGAGTGGACAAAGAAGAACTGGTACATATACAGGTGGAATATTATCCAAGGAAAAAAATGACACAATGCCATTTGCAGCACCATAGGTGAGTCCAGAGGCAATCACGCAACTTGTAGTAAGTCAGAAAGCGAAAGACACATATCCTATATTACCACTTATAGGTGTTACCTAAAAATTGATACCAGTGAAGATATTTCCACAGAGAAAGGCAATAACAGATTCATTAAACAGACTTAAGGTTCACCAATGGAAAGGTGTGAGGACCGTATACATCGGGATATTGGGGTTAACAGAGATATACAAACACAGGTGACGTATATAATCAACACTGTGTCATAACCTACATGGGAAAAGGCTCTGAAGAAGGATAGGTATATGTATATGTGTAAAAGAATCACATCTCGCCCACCTAGAAGATTCAAAAATGGTAATCAAAGTTGCTGTGATAAAAAATAAAAATTAAATTAAAAACACGAACAATAAGTAGTGAGACATAAACTTAAGGGGCTTTTCCTGGCACATTCCATTCTAGTTTAAAACCTAGAAAACGATTTCCATTGAGGCTCTGTTGCCCTAGTAACCAGATTTGGTAAAGGAGAAATGCTGCCGCCTTGTGGCCATTTCTCAAAACAGCAGCTTTAAACCCAGTGCTAATGGTCACTTGATATTCAAAATAATTGCAGGCCTGTAAGTGACACCCGCCCTCAAAACAAATCCCTGGGTTGTATGTCGAGCAAAAAACTCAAAAGACGAGCATATTTCCAAACGACGATTTCAAGAGTCATATCTTATGCACACCTTGTCTTCTCTTTCTTTTTCTTTCTTAATTTTTTTTTGTTAAACAAAGGGCATGGAAAATGCTCAACACCAGGGATTAATAAAGCCATGCAAATCCAGTGTACAAACATTTCCTCAACAAAGCCACAGAATGATCATCAGCAAAAAAAAAGGTCTACAAAGAATAAACATAGAAGGGATTTTAGAGGACTGCGTCCTCTCTAGTTGCTGGTGGGATGTTACCAGGAACACCCAGTACTGAGAACAGAATGGAGGTTCGTTTAAAGGTAAACATTGAGCCACAATGTGATAGGGTAGGCCGACTATGGGCCTATCACCTGAGTAGACCAGAATCAAAAAGACACAGGCTGGCAATCCTGCACTGAAGCAACATGTACCACAGCCAAGACTTGGAAGAAACCAAAATGTCCATCAAGAGAAAAATGCACCAGGAAGAAGTGGTCCCAGTACACAATGGAATATTAGCCATGGAAAAGAATGAAACAGTGCTTTTGGCACCACCATAGAAGGATCTACAGATAATCCCCCAAATTAAAGAAAGAAACCAAAAGACAGATATCCTATGACATCACTTATAGGTGTTATCAAAAAGTGATACACATGAAATTATTTCCAAGAGAAGGATACGCATGCATTCAGAACACCAAATGACATTTAGCAAAATGGAGAGGTGAAAGGAATACATGAATTAGGATATGGGGGTTAACAGACATGTACTAATACATATGAAATATATAATCTCTATGGAATACCAAGAGAGGTCTACTCAACACTCTGTAATAAACAAAAAGGGAAACGATCCAAAGATGAATAGATCGATACATAGATATAATGAACCAGTTTCTGTACACCTAGAAGACACACAACATTTTTATCAAATTTGCTCTGATAATAAATAAAAATTTAATTTAAAAAACAAACAAGAAGTAAGGAGAAATAAGCCCTTGGAGCTTTGTCCTGGCACATTCCACTCTAATTTGCAGCCCACTAACACAATTTCCACGAAGGCTCTGTTGCCCAAAGACCCAGGGTTGGAAATGTAGAAATGCTGCCGCCTTGTGGCCGTTTCCCGCAAGAGCGGCTTTAAACCCACAGCTAACGGTCACTTAACATTCACAAGGATTCAGGGCTGTAAAGGACACCTGCCCTCAAAAAATGTCCTGCGCTAGGGAATGGCCAAAAAACATTTAAAACTGGCAAAGGTTTCAAGGAGATACTATGAAGAGGTAAGTTTTACTCAGTCTTTTTCCAAAAAAACTAAAATGGATAAAAGCTCAACATCAGGAATTCTTAGACTCATGGAAATCTATTCTACAGAAAGGTTTCATCTCACACAAGTCAACTACCATCAGCAAACTCTCTACAATCAATAAATGCTGAAGGGTTATTAGAGTACTGTGTACCCTCTAGCTTCTGTTGAGATGTAAAGTGGTAACTGCCAATAATGAGAACAGAAAGGAGCTGCGTTTATAAGTAAAAATTGAGCCACCATTCCATCCAGCAGGGCCACTGCTGAGCCTCTCACCTGAGAAGACCAGAGTTGAGAAGACATACGATACAACAGCTGCACCACAGTCATTTCTACAATAGCCAAGACAAGGAAGCAAACAAAACGTCCATCAACAGATGAATGGATAAAGAAGAACAGGTCCATGTACACAATGGACTATTAGCCACGGAAAACAATGAAACACTGCTCTTCGAGGCACCATAGATGAGCCTAGAGATATCCACAGAACATGAGGTAAGTCGGAAAGCAAATGACATATATCCTATTTTATCACTTATAGGCGTTATCTAACAACTGACACAAATGAATATATTTCCACAGAAAAAGACACTCACAGACTTAGAAAACAAACTATGCTTATCTAAAAGTAGAAGTGGGGGGTTGGATAAATTAAGATTAGGATTACCACACGTATACAAATGCATGTTAAATATATGTTTCAAAAAGCCCGACCATATACAAGCGCAGTCTACAGAACACTCTGCAATAATTTACATGGGAAGAGGAACTGTACATGAATATTTATATATATATATATATATACATATATACATATATACATATGTAGTGTACAAATGAACCAGATTGTGTAAACCTACGACAAACAATATTCTAATCATCCACCCGATTAAAAAAATTAAAACAATGAACGAGAAATTATGTGACATAAATCTATGGGTGTTTGTCCTGGCACATTCCATTCTAATGTACAACCTGGGAACAAGACTTGCAGAAAGCCTCTGCTGCCCTAGTAACCAGATATGTGAACTGAGAAATGCTGCCGCCTTGTGGCCGTTTTCCACAACAGCGGCTTTAAACCCAGTGCCAATGGTCACTAATTATTCTCCCTCATTGCAGGCCTGTAAATGACACCTGCCCTCAAAAAATATCCTGGGGTCGAAAATTGACGGAAAAATTCAAAACAGGGCAACCTTCCCAGAAGACAGTTACAAGAGGTATATTGTACTCACAGTTTTTTTTCTGTTTTTGTTTAACAGAAATAAAAAAGACGTGGAAAATGCTGAACATTAGGAATTATTAAAGACGTGGAAATCCAAATTACTAAACCCTATCAGCTCTCACCAGTCAGAATGGCCATCAGCAAAACTTCTGCAAACAATAAGTGCTGAAGGGGTTTTGGAGCAATGTGTACCCTCGGTTCAATGTGGGTCATCGTAAGGGCCAGTAATGAAAACAAAAAGAGGTGACTTGAAAAGGTAAAAATTGAGCTACCGTTCAATCAAGCATACCCACAGCTGGGCATATCACCTGTGAGGATGAGAATTAAAAATACACAGGCGGGCAATCCTGCACTCCAGCAATATTTACCATAGCCACCACTTGGAAGTTACAAAAATATCCATCAACAGAGGTATGCACAAAGAAGAAGTGGTCCATGTACACAATGGAATATTACTCCAATAGAGAATATAAATTCAACTTAAAAACAAACATAAGTAAGGAGACATCAGCTTCTGGGGGTTTACCCGGGCACATTCCAATTTAATTATAACCGAGGAACACCACCGGAAGGAAGGTCTGTTTCCTGAGTTACGAGATTGGGAGAAGCAGAAATGCTGCCGCCCTCTGGGCGTTACCTGCAACAGCAGCTTTAAAACCTGTACTAATGGTCACCTCATATGCACAAGTACAGGAGGGCTGTAAAAGAAACCTGCCCTCAAAATGTCTTGAAGGAGGTAATGGCCAAAATACTTCAGAAGGTGGCACATACTTCAAGAAAACTATTTGAAGAGGTAAGCTGTACTCACAGACTGAAGAGAAAAAGGACATGCCTGAAAGCTCAATTTCAAGGGATTATGAGATGCATCCATTTCCAACCACAAAGAGCTATCAGCTCACACCAGTCAGAATGACCATCATCAAAGACTACAAACAATAAATGCAGAAGGGGTTGTGGAGAAGTGCATACCCTCAATTTTAAGTGGGACATTACATGGTAAGAGCCACTAATGAGAACAGAATGGAGGTGCCTTTACAAGGTAAGCATTTTGCTACCATATGATCCAGCTGGCACACTCACGGGCCTATAAATTAAGAAGACAGAATTGGATAGACACGGGCAGGCAAATGTGCATTGCAGCGGTATTACAATAACCGAGACATGGAAGCAACCAAAAACTCCATCAACAGATGAGTGGACAAAGAAGAACTGGTACATATACAGGTGGAATATTATCCAAGGAAAAAAATGACACAATGCCATTTGCAGCACCATAGGTGAGTCCAGAGGCAATCACGCAACTTGTAGTAAGTCAGAAAGCGAAAGACACATATCCTATATTACCACTTATAGGTGTTACCTAAAAATTGATACCAGTGAAGATATTTCCACAGAGAAAGGCAATAACAGATTCATTAAACAGACTTAAGGTTCACCAATGGAAAGGTGTGAGGACCGTATACATCGGGATATTGGGGTTAACAGAGATATACAAACACAGGTGACGTATATAATCAACATTGTGTCATAACCTACATGGGAAAAGGCTCTGAAGAAGGATAGGTATATGTATATGTGTAAAAGAATCACATCTCGCCCACCTAGAAGATTCAAAAATGGTAATCAAAGTTGCTGTGATAAAAAATAAAAATTAAATTAAAAACACGAACAATAAGTAGTGAGACATAAACTTAAGGGGCTTTTCCTGGCACATTCCATTCTAGTTTAAAACCTAGAAAACGATTTCCATTGAGGCTCTGTTGCCCTAGTAACCAGATTTGGTAAAGGAGAAATGCTGCCGCCTTGTGGCCATTTCTCAAAACAGCAGCTTTAAACCCAGTGCTAATGGTCACTTGATATTCAAAATAATTGCAGGCCTGTAAGTGACACCCGCCCTCAAAACAAATCCCTGGGTTGTATGTCGAGCAAAAAACTCAAAAGACGAGCATATTTCCAAACGACGATTTCAAGAGTCATATCTTATGCACACCTTGTCTTCTCTTTCTTTTTCTTTCTTAATTTTTTTTTGTTAAACAAAGGGCATGGAAAATGCTCAACACCAGGAATTAATAAAGCCATGCAAATCCAGTGTACAAACATTTCCTCAACAAAGCCACAGAATGATCATCAGCAAAAAAAAAGGTCTACAAAGAATAAACATAGAAGGGATTTTAGAGGACTGCGTCCTCTCTAGTTGCTGGTGGGATGTTACCAGGAACACCCAGTACTGAGAACAGAATGGAGGTTCGTTTAAAGGTAAACATTGAGCCACAATGTGATAGGGTAGGCCGACTATGGGCCTATCACCTGAGTAGACCAGAATCAAAAAGACACAGGCTGGCAATCCTGCACTGAAGCAACATGTACCACAGCCAAGACTTGGAAGAAACCAAAATGTCCATCAAGAGAAAAATGCACCAGGAAGAAGTGGTCCCAGTACACAATGGAATATTAGCCATGGAAAAGAATGAAACAGTGCTTTTGGCACCACCATAGAAGGATCTACAGATAATCCCCCAAATTAAAGAAAGAAACCAAAAGACAGATATCCTATGACATCACTTATAGGTGTTATCAAAAAGTGATACACATGAAATTATTTCCAAGAGAAGGATACGCATGCATTCAGAACACCAAATGACATTTAGCAAAATGGAGAGGTGAAAGGAATACATGAATTAGGATATGGGGGTTAACAGACATGTACTAATACATATGAAATATATAATCTCTATGGAATACCAAGAGAGGTCTACTCAACACTCTGTAATAAACAAAAAGGGAAACGATCCAAAGATGAATAGATCGATACATAGATATAATGAACCAGTTTCTGTACACCTAGAAGACACACAACATTTTTATCAAATTTGCTCTGATAATAAATAAAAATTTAATTTAAAAAACAAACAAGAAGTAAGGAGAAATAAGCCCTTGGAGCTTTGTCCTGGCACATTCCACTCTAATTTGCAGCCCACTAACACAATTTCCACGAAGGCTCTGTTGCCCAAAGACCCAGGGTTGGAAATGTAGAAATGCTGCCGCCTTGTGGCCGTTTCCCGCAAGAGCGGCTTTAAACCCACAGCTAACGGTCACTTAACATTCACAAGGATTCAGGGCTGTAAAGGACACCTGCCCTCAAAAAATGTCCTGCGCTAGGGAATGGCCAAAAAACATTTAAAACTGGCAAAGGTTTCAAGGAGATACTATGAAGAGGTAAGTTTTACTCAGTCTTTTTCCAAAAAAACTAAAATGGATAAAAGCTCAACATCAGGAATTCTTAGACTCATGGAAATCTATTCTACAGAAAGGTTTCATCTCACACAAGTCAACTACCATCAGCAAACTCTCTACAATCAATAAATGCTGAAGGGTTATTAGAGTACTGTGTACCCTCTAGCTTCTGTTGAGATGTAAAGTGGTAACTGCCAATAATGAGAACAGAAAGGAGCTGCGTTTATAAGTAAAAATTGAGCCACCATTCCATCCAGCAGGGCCACTGCTGAGCCTCTCACCTGAGAAGACCAGAGTTGAGAAGACATACGATACAACAGCTGCACCACAGTCATTTCTACAATAGCCAAGACAAGGAAGCAAACAAAACGTCCATCAACAGATGAATGGATAAAGAAGAACAGGTCCATGTACACAATGGACTATTAGCCACGGAAAACAATGAAACACTGCTCTTCGAGGCACCATAGATGAGCCTAGAGATATCCACAGAACATGAGGTAAGTCGGAAAGCAAATGACATATATCCTATTTTATCACTTATAGGCGTTATCTAACAACTGACACAAATGAATATATTTCCACAGAAAAAGACACTCACAGACTTAGAAAACAAACTATGCTTATCTAAAAGTAGAAGTGGGGGGTTGGATAAATTAAGATTAGGATTACCACACGTATACAAATGCATGTTAAATATATGTTTCAAAAAGCCCGACCATATACAAGCGCAGTCTACAGAACACTCTGCAATAATTTACATGGGAAGAGGAACTGTACATGAATATTTATATATATATATATATATATACATATATACATATATACATATGTAGTGTACAAATGAACCAGTTTGTGTAAACCTACGACAAACAATATTCTAATCATCCACACGATTAAAAAAATTAAAACAATGAATGAGAAATTATGTGACATAAATCTATGGGTGTTTGTCCTGGCACATTCCATTCTAAAGTACAACCTGGGAACAAGACTTGCAGAAAGCCTCTGCTGCCCTAGTAACCAGATATGTGAACTGAGAAATGCTGCCGCCTTGTGGCCGTTTTCCACAACAGCGGCTTTAAACCCAGTGCCAATGGTCACTAATTATTCTCCCTCATTGCAGGCCTGTAAATGACACCTGCCCTCAAAAAATATCCTGGGGTCGAAAATTGACGGAAAAATTCAAAACAGGGCAACCTTCCCAGAAGACAGTTACAAGAGGTATATTGTACTCACAGTTTTTTTTCTGTTTTTGTTTAACAGAAATAAAAAAGACGTGGAAAATGCTGAACATTAGGAATTATTAAAGACGTGGAAATCCAAATTACTAAACCCTATCAGCTCTCACCAGTCAGAATGGCCATCAGCAAAACTTCTGCAAACAATAAGTGCTGAAGGGGTTTTGGAGCAATGTGTACCCTCGGTTCAATGTGGGTCATCCTAAGGGCCAGTAATGAAAACAAAAAGAGGTGACTTGAAAAGGTAAAAATTGAGCTACCGTTCAATCAAGCATACCCACAGCTGGGCATATCACCTGTGAGGATGAGAATTAAAAATACACAGGCGGGCAATCCTGCACTCCAGCAATATTTACCATAGCCACCACTTGGAAGTTACAAAAATATCCATCAACAGAGGTATGCACAAAGAAGAAGTGGTCCATGTACACAATGGAATATTACTCCAATAGAGAATATAAATTCAACTTAAAAACAAACATAAGTAAGGAGACATCAGCTTCTGGGGGTTTACCCGGGCACATTCCAATTTAATTATAACCGAGGAACACCACCGGAAGGAAGGTCTGTTTCCTGAGTTACGAGATTGGGAGAAGCAGAAATGCTGCCGCCCTCTGGGCGTTACCTGCAACAGCAGCTTTAAAACCTGTACTAATGGTCACCTCATATGCACAAGTACAGGAGGGCTGTAAAAGAAACCTGCCCTCAAAATGTCTTGAAGGAGGTAATGGCCAAAATACTTCAGAAGGTGGCACATACTTCAAGAAAACTATTTGAAGAGGTAAGCTGTACTCACAGACTGAAGAGAAAAAGGACATGCCTGAAAGCTCAATTTCAAGGGATTATGAGATGCATCCATTTCCAACCACAAAGAGCTATCAGCTCACACCAGTCAGAATGACCATCATCAAAGACTACAAACAATAAATGCAGAAGGGGTTGTGGAGAAGTGCATACCCTCAATTTTAAGTGGGACATTACATGGTAAGAGCCACTAATGAGAACAGAATGGAGGTGCCTTTACAAGGTAAGCATTTTGCTACCATATGATCCAGCTGGCACACTCCCGGGCCTATAAATTAAGAAGACAGAATTGGATAGACACGGGCAGGCAAATGTGCATTGCAGCGGTATTACAATAACCGAGACATGGAAGCAACCAAAAACTCCATCAACAGATGAGTGGACAAAGAAGAACTGGTACATATACAGGTGGAATATTATCCAAGGAAAAAAATGACACAATGCCATTTGCAGCACCATAGGTGAGTCCAGAGGCAATCACGCAACTTGTAGTAAGTCAGAAAGCGAAAGACACATATCCTATATTACCACTTATAGGTGTTACCTAAAAATTGATACCAGTGAAGATATTTCCACAGAGAAAGGCAATAACAGATTCATTAAACAGACTTAAGGTTCACCAATGGAAAGGTGTGAGGACCGTATACATCGGGATATTGGGGTTAACAGAGATATACAAACACAGGTGACGTATATAATCAACATTGTGTCATAACCTACATGGGAAAAGGCTCTGAAGAAGGATAGGTATATGTATATGTGTAAAAGAATCACATCTCGCCCACCTAGAAGATTCAAAAATGGTAATCAAAGTTGCTGTGATAAAAAATAAAAATTAAATTAAAAACACGAACAATAAGTAGTGAGACATAAACTTAAGGGGCTTTTCCTGGCACATTCCATTCTAGTTTAAAACCTAGAAAACGATTTCCATTGAGGCTCTGTTGCCCTAGTAACCAGATTTGGTAAAGGAGAAATGCTGCCGCCTTGTGGCCATTTCTCAAAACAGCAGCTTTAAACCCAGTGCTAATGGTCACTTGATATTCAAAATAATTGCAGGCCTGTAAGTGACACCCGCCCTCAAAACAAATCCCTGGGTTGTATGTCGAGCAAAAAACTCAAAAGACGAGCATATTTCCAAACGACGATTTCAAGAGTCATATCTTATGCACACCTTGTCTTCTCTTTCTTTTTCTTTCTTAATTTTTTTTTGTTAAACAAAGGGCATGGAAAATGCTCAACACCAGGAATTAATAAAGCCATGCAAATCCAGTGTACAAACATTTCCTCAACAAAGCCACAGAATGATCATCAGCAAAAAAAAAAGGTCTACAAAGAATAAACATAGAAGGGATTTTAGAGGACTGCGTCCTCTCTAGTTGCTGGTGGGATGTTACCAGGAACACCCAGTACTGAGAACAGAATGGAGGTTCGTTTAAAGGTAAACATTGAGCCACAATGTGATAGGGTAGGCCGACTATGGGCCTATCACCTGAGTAGACCAGAATCAAAAAGACACAGGCTGGCAATCCTGCACTGAAGCAACATGTACCACAGCCAAGACTTGGAAGAAACCAAAATGTCCATCAAGAGAAAAATGCACCAGGAAGAAGTGGTCCCAGTACACAATGGAATATTAGCCATGGAAAAGAATGAAACAGTGCTTTTGGCACCACCATAGAAGGATCTACAGATAATCCCCCAAATTAAAGAAAGAAACCAAAAGACAGATATCCTATGACATCACTTATAGGTGTTATCAAAAAGTGATACACATGAAATTATTTCCAAGAGAAGGATACGCATGCATTCAGAACACCAAATGACATTTAGCAAAATGGAGAGGTGAAAGGAATACATGAATTAGGATATGGGGGTTAACAGACATGTACTAATACATATGAAATATATAATCTCTATGGAATACCAAGAGAGGTCTACTCAACACTCTGTAATAAACAAAAAGGGAAACGATCCAAAGATGAATAGATCGATACATAGATATAATGAACCAGTTTCTGTACACCTAGAAGACACACAACATTTTTATCAAATTTGCTCTGATAATAAATAAAAATTTAATTTAAAAAACAAACAAGAAGTAAGGAGAAATAAGCCCTTGGAGCTTTGTCCTGGCACATTCCACTCTAATTTGCAGCCCACTAACACAATTTCCACGAAGGCTCTGTTGCCCAAAGACCCAGGGTTGGAAATGTAGAAATGCTGCCGCCTTGTGGCCGTTTCCCGCAAGAGCGGCTTTAAACCCACAGCTAACGGTCACTTAACATTCACAAGGATTCAGGGCTGTAAAGGACACCTGCCCTCAAAAAATGTCCTGCGCTAGGGAATGGCCAAAAAACATTTAAAACTGGCAAAGGTTTCAAGGAGATACTATGAAGAGGTAAGTTTTACTCAGTCTTTTTCCAAAAAAACTAAAATGGATAAAAGCTCAACATCAGGAATTCTTAGACTCATGGAAATCTATTCTACAGAAAGGTTTCATCTCACACAAGTCAACTACCATCAGCAAACTCTCTACAATCAATAAATGCTGAAGGGTTATTAGAGTACTGTGTACCCTCTAGCTTCTGTTGAGATGTAAAGTGGTAACTGCCAATAATGAGAACAGAAAGGAGCTGCGTTTATAAGTAAAAATTGAGCCACCATTCCATCCAGCAGGGCCACTGCTGAGCCTCTCACCTGAGAAGACCAGAGTTGAGAAGACATACGATACAACAGCTGCACCACAGTCATTTCTACAATAGCCAAGACAAGGAAGCAAACAAAACGTCCATCAACAGATGAATGGATAAAGAAGAACAGGTCCATGTACACAATGGACTATTAGCCACGGAAAACAATGAAACACTGCTCTTCGAGGCACCATAGATGAGCCTAGAGATATCCACAGAACATGAGGTAAGTCGGAAAGCAAATGACATATATCCTATTTTATCACTTATAGGCGTTATCTAACAACTGACACAAATGAATATATTTCCACAGAAAAAGACACTCACAGACTTAGAAAACAAACTATGCTTATCTAAAAGTAGAAGTGGGGGGTTGGATAAATTAAGATTAGGATTACCACACGTATACAAATGCATGTTAAATATATGTTTCAAAAAGCCCGACCATATACAAGCGCAGTCTACAGAACACTCTGCAATAATTTACATGGGAAGAGGAACTGTACATGAATATTTATATATATATATATATATACATATATACATATATACATATGTAGTGTACAAATGAACCAGATTGTGTAAACCTACGACATACAATATTCTAATCATCCACCCGATTAAAAAAATTAAAACAATGAACGAGAAATTATGTGACATAAATCTATGGGTGTTTGTCCTGGCACATTCCATTCTAATGTACAACCTGGGAACAAGACTTGCAGAAAGCCTCTGCTGCCCTAGTAACCAGATATGTGAACTGAGAAATGCTGCCGCCTTGTGGCCGTTTTCCACAACAGCGGCTTTAAACCCAGTGCCAATGGTCACTAATTATTCTCCCTCATTGCAGGCCTGTAAATGACACCTGCCCTCAAAAAATATCCTGGGGTCGAAAATTGACGGAAAAATTCAAAACAGGGCAACCTTCCCAGAAGACAGTTACAAGAGGTATATTGTACTCACAGTTTTTTTTCTGTTTTTGTTTAACAGAAATAAAAAAGACGTGGAAAATGCTGAACATTAGGAATTATTAAAGACGTGGAAATCCAAATTACTAAACCCTATCAGCTCTCACCAGTCAGAATGGCCATCAGCAAAACTTCTGCAAACAATAAGTGCTGAAGGGGTTTTGGAGCAATGTGTACCCTCGGTTCAATGTGGGTCATCCTAAGGGCCAGTAATGAAAACAAAAAGAGGTGACTTGAAAAGGTAAAAATTGAGCTACCGTTCAATCAAGCATACCCACAGCTGGGCATATCACCTGTGAGGATGAGAATTAAAAATACACAGGCGGGCAATCCTGCACTCCAGCAATATTTACCATAGCCACCACTTGGAAGTTACAAAAATATCCATCAACAGAGGTATGCACAAAGAAGAAGTGGTCCATGTACACAATGGAATATTACTCCAATAGAGAATATAAATTCAACTTAAAAACAAACATAAGTAAGGAGACATCAGCTTCTGGGGGTTTACCCGGGCACATTCCAATTTAATTATAACCGAGGAACACCACCGGAAGGAAGGTCTGTTTCCTGAGTTACGAGATTGGGAGAAGCAGAAATGCTGCCGCCCTCTGGGCGTTACCTGCAACAGCAGCTTTAAAACCTGTACTAATGGTCACCTCATATGCACAAGTACAGGAGGGCTGTAAAAGAAACCTGCCCTCAAAATGTCTTGAAGGAGGTAATGGCCAAAATACTTCAGAAGGTGGCACATACTTCAAGAAAACTATTTGAAGAGGTAAGCTGTACTCACAGACTGAAGAGAAAAAGGACATGCCTGAAAGCTCAATTTCAAGGGATTATGAGATGCATCCATTTCCAACCACAAAGAGCTATCAGCTCACACCAGTCAGAATGACCATCATCAAAGACTACAAACAATAAATGCAGAAGGGGTTGTGGAGAAGTGCATACCCTCAATTTTAAGTGGGACATTACATGGTAAGAGCCACTAATGAGAACAGAATGGAGGTGCCTTTACAAGGTAAGCATTTTGCTACCATATGATCCAGCTGGCACACTCCCGGGCCTATAAATTAAGAAGACAGAATTGGATAGACACGGGCAGGCAAATGTGCATTGCAGCGGTATTACAATAACCGAGACATGGAAGCAACCAAAAACTCCATCAACAGATGAGTGGACAAAGAAGAACTGGTACATATACAGGTGGAATATTATCCAAGGAAAAAAATGACACAATGCCATTTGCAGCACCATAGGTGAGTCCAGAGGCAATCACGCAACTTGTAGTAAGTCAGAAAGCGAAAGACACATATCCTATATTACCACTTATAGGTGTTACCTAAAAATTGATACCAGTGAAGATATTTCCACAGAGAAAGGCAATAACAGATTCATTAAACAGACTTAAGGTTCACCAATGGAAAGGTGTGAGGACCGTATACATCGGGATATTGGGGTTAACAGAGATATACAAACACAGGTGACGTATATAATCAACATTGTGTCATAACCTACATGGGAAAAGGCTCTGAAGAAGGATAGGTATATGTATATGTGTAAAAGAATCACATCTCGCCCACCTAGAAGATTCAAAAATGGTAATCAAAGTTGCTGTGATAAAAAATAAAAATTAAATTAAAAACACGAACAATAAGTAGTGAGACATAAACTTAAGGGGCTTTTCCTGGCACATTCCATTCTAGTTTAAAACCTAGAAAACGATTTCCATTGAGGCTCTGTTGCCCTAGTAACCAGATTTGGTAAAGGAGAAATGCTGCCGCCTTGTGGCCATTTCTCAAAACAGCAGCTTTAAACCCAGTGCTAATGGTCACTTGATATTCAAAATAATTGCAGGCCTGTAAGTGACACCCGCCCTCAAAACAAATCCCTGGGTTGTATGTCGAGCAAAAAACTCAAAAGACGAGCATATTTCCAAACGACGATTTCAAGAGTCATATCTTATGCACACCTTGTCTTCTCTTTCTTTTTCTTTCTTAATTTTTTTTTGTTAAACAAAGGGCATGGAAAATGCTCAACACCAGGAATTAATAAAGCCATGCAAATCCAGTGTACAAACATTTCCTCAACAAAGCCACAGAATGATCATCAGCAAAAAAAAAAGGTCTACAAAGAATAAACATAGAAGGGATTTTAGAGGACTGCGTCCTCTCTAGTTGCTGGTGGGATGTTACCAGGAACACCCAGTACTGAGAACAGAATGGAGGTTCGTTTAAAGGTAAACATTGAGCCACAATGTGATAGGGTAGGCCGACTATGGGCCTATCACCTGAGTAGACCAGAATCAAAAAGACACAGGCTGGCAATCCTGCACTGAAGCAACATGTACCACAGCCAAGACTTGGAAGAAACCAAAATGTCCATCAAGAGAAAAATGCACCAGGAAGAAGTGGTCCCAGTACACAATGGAATATTAGCCATGGAAAAGAATGAAACAGTGCTTTTGGCACCACCATAGAAGGATCTACAGATAATCCCCCAAATTAAAGAAAGAAACCAAAAGACAGATATCCTATGACATCACTTATAGGTGTTATCAAAAAGTGATACACATGAAATTATTTCCAAGAGAAGGATACGCATGCATTCAGAACACCAAATGACATTTAGCAAAATGGAGAGGTGAAAGGAATACATGAATTAGGATATGGGGGTTAACAGACATGTACTAATACATATGAAATATATAATCTCTATGGAATACCAAGAGAGGTCTACTCAACACTCTGTAATAAACAAAAAGGGAAACGATCCAAAGATGAATAGATCGATACATAGATATAATGAACCAGTTTCTGTACACCTAGAAGACACACAACATTTTTATCAAATTTGCTCTGATAATAAATAGAAATTTAATTTAAAAAACAAACAAGAAGTAAGGAGAAATAAGCCCTTGGAGCTTTGTCCTGGCACATTCCACTCTAATTTGCAGCCCACTAACACAATTTCCACGAAGGCTCTGTTGCCCAAAGACCCAGGGTTGGAAATGTAGAAATGCTGCCGCCTTGTGGCCGTTTCCCGCAAGAGCGGCTTTAAACCCACAGCTAACGGTCACTTAACATTCACAAGGATTCAGGGCTGTAAAGGACACCTGCCCTCAAAAAATGTCCTGCGCTAGGGAATGGCCAAAAAACATTTAAAACTGGCAAAGGTTTCAAGGAGATACTATGAAGAGGTAAGTTTTACTCAGTCTTTTTCCAAAAAAACTAAAATGGATAAAAGCTCAACATCAGGAATTCTTAGACTCATGGAAATCTATTCTACAGAAAGGTTTCATCTCACACAAGTCAACTACCATCAGCAAACTCTCTACAATCAATAAATGCTGAAGGGTTATTAGAGTACTGTGTACCCTCTAGCTTCTGTTGAGATGTAAAGTGGTAACTGCCAATAATGAGAACAGAAAGGAGCTGTGTTTATAAGTAAAAATTGAGCCACCATTCCATCCAGCAGGGCCACTGCTGAGCCTCTCACCTGAGAAGACCAGAGTTGAGAAGACATACGATACAACAGCTGCACCACAGTCATTTCTACAATAGCCAAGACAAGGAAGCAAACAAAACGTCCATCAACAGATGAATGGATAAAGAAGAACAGGTCCATGTACACAATGGACTATTAGCCACGGAAAACAATGAAACACTGCTCTTCGAGGCACCATAGATGAGCCTAGAGATATCCACAGAACATGAGGTAAGTCGGAAAGCAAATGACATATATCCTATTTTATCACTTATAGGCGTTATCTAACAACTGACACAAATGAATATATTTCCACAGAAAAAGACACTCACAGACTTAGAAAACAAACTATGCTTATCTAAAAGTAGAAGTGGGGGGTTGGATAAATTAAGATTAGGATTACCACACGTATACAAATGCATGTTAAATATATGTTTCAAAAAGCCCGACCATATACAAGCGCAGTCTACAGAACACTCTGCAATAATTTACATGGGAAGAGGAACTGTACATGAATATTTATATATATATATATATATATACATATATACATATGTAGTGTACAAATGAACCAGGTTGTGTAAACCTACGACAAACAATATTCTAATCATCCACCCGATTAAAAAAATTAAAACAATGAACGAGAAATTATGTGACATAAATCTATGGGTGTTTGTCCTGGCACATTCCATTCTAATGTACAACCTGGGAACAAGACTTGCAGAAAGCCTCTGCTGCCCTAGTAACCAGATATGTGAATTGAGAAATGCTGCCGCCTTGTGGCCGTTTTCCACAACAGCGGCTTTAAACCCAGTGCCAATGGTCACTAATTATTCTCCCTCATTGCAGGCCTGTAAATGACACCTGCCCTCAAAAAATATCCTGGGGTCGAAAATTGACGGAAAAATTCAAAACAGGGCAACCTTCCCAGAAGACAGTTACAAGAGGTATATTGTACTCACAGTTTTTTTTCTGTTTTTGTTTAACAGAAATAAAAAAGACGTGGAAAATGCTGAACATTAGGAATTATTAAAGACGTGGAAATCCAAATTACTAAACCCTATCAGCTCTCACCAGTCAGAATGGCCATCAGCAAAACTTCTGCAAACAATAAGTGCTGAAGGGGTTTTGGAGCAATGTGTACCCTCGGTTCAATGTGGGTCATCGTAAGGGCCAGTAATGAAAACAAAAAGAGGTGACTTGAAAAGGTAAAAATTGAGCTACCGTTCAATCAAGCATACCCACAGCTGGGCATATCACCTGTGAGGATGAGAATTAAAAATACACAGGCGGGCAATCCTGCACTCCAGCAATATTTACCATAGCCACCACTTGGAAGTTACAAAAATATCCATCAACAGAGGTATGCACAAAGAAGAAGTGGTCCATGTACACAATGGAATATTACTCCAATAGAGAATATAAATTCAACTTAAAAACAAACATAAGTAAGGAGACATCAGCTTCTGGGGGTTTACCCGGGCACATTCCAATTTAATTATAACCGAGGAACACCACCGGAAGGAAGGTCTGTTTCCTGAGTTACGAGATTGGGAGAAGCAGAAATGCTGCCGCCCTCTGGGCGTTACCTGCAACAGCAGCTTTAAAACCTGTACTAATGGTCACCTCATATGCACAAGTACAGGAGGGCTGTAAAAGAAACCTGCCCTCAAAATGTCTTGAAGGAGGTAATGGCCAAAATACTTCAGAAGGTGGCACATACTTCAAGAAAACTATTTGAAGAGGTAAGCTGTACTCACAGACTGAAGAGAAAAAGGACATGCCTGAAAGCTCAATTTCAAGGGATTATGAGATGCATCCATTTCCAACCACAAAGAGCTATCAGCTCACACCAGTCAGAATGACCATCATCAAAGACTACAAACAATAAATGCAGAAGGGGTTGTGGAGAAGTGCATACCCTCAATTTTAAGTGGGACATTACATGGTAAGAGCCACTAATGAGAACAGAATGGAGGTGCCTTTACAAGGTAAGCATTTTGCTACCATATGATCCAGCTGGCACACTCCCGGGCCTATAAATTAAGAAGACAGAATTGGATAGACACAGGCAGGCAAATGTGCATTGCAGCGGTATTACAATAACCAAGACATGGAAGCAACCAAAAACTCCATCAACAGATGAGTGGACAAAGAAGAACTGGTACATATACAGGTGGAATATTATCCAAGGAAAAAAATGACACAATGCCATTTGCAGCACCATAGGTGAGTCCAGAGGCAATCACGCAACTTGTAGTAAGTCAGAAAGCGAAAGACACATATCCTATATTACCACTTATAGGTGTTACCTAAAAATTGATACCAGTGAAGATATTTCCACAGAGAAAGGCAATAACAGATTCATTAAACAGACTTAAGGTTCACCAATGGAAAGGTGTGAGGACCGTATACATCGGGATATTGGGGTTAACAGAGATATACAAACACAGGTGACGTATATAATCAACATTGTGTCATAACCTACATGGGAAAAGCCTCTGAAGAAGGATAGGTATATGTATATGTGTAAAAGAATCACATCTCACCCACCTAGAAGATTCAAAAATGGTAATCAAAGTTGCTGTGATAAAAAATAAAAATTAAATTAAAAACACAAACAATAAGTAGTGAGACATAAACTTAAGGGGCTTTTCCTGGCACATTCCATTCTAGTTTAAAACCTAGAAAACGATTTCCATTGAGGCTCTGTTGCCCTAGTAACCAGATTTGGTAAAGGAGAAATGCTGCCGCCTTGTGGCCATTTCTCAAAACAGCAGCTTTAAACCCAGTGCTAATGGTCACTTGATATTCAAAATAATTGCAGGCCTGTAAGTGACACCCGCCCTCAAAACAAATCCCTGGGTTGTATGTCGAGCAAAAAACACAAAAGACGAGCATATTTCCAAACGACGATTTCAAGAGTCATATCTTATGCACACCTTGTCTTCTCTTTCTTTTTCTTTCTTGATTTTTTTTTGTTAAACAAAGGGCATGGAAAATGCTCAACACCAGGAATTAATAAAGCCATGCAAATCCAGTGTACAAACATTTCCTCAACAAAGCCACAGAATGATCATCAGCAAAAAAAAAGGTCTACAAAGAATAAACATAGAAGGGATTTTAGAGGACTGCGTCCTCTCTAGTTGCTGGTGGGATGTTACCAGGAACACCCAGTACTGAGAACAGAATGGAGGTTCGTTTAAAGGTAAACATTGAGCCACAATGTGATAGGGTAGGCCGACTATGGGCCTATCACCTGAGTAGACCAGAATCAAAAAGACACAGGCTGGCAATCCTGCACTGAAGCAACATGTACCACAGCCAAGACTTGGAAGAAACCAAAATGTCCATCAAGAGAAAAATGCACCAGGAAGAAGTGGTCCCAGTACACAATGGAATATTAGCCATGGAAAAGAATGAAACAGTGCTTTTGGCACCACCATAGAAGGATCTACAGATAATCCCCCAAATTAAAGAAAGAAACCAAAAGACAGATATCCTATGACATCACTTATAGGTGTTATCAAAAAGTGATACACATGAAATTATTTCCAAGAGAAGGATACGCATGCATTCAGAACACCAAATGACATTTAGCAAAATGGAGAGGTGAAAGGAATACATGAATTAGGATATGGGGGTTAACAGACATGTACTAATACATATGAAATATATAATCTCTATGGAATACCAAGAGAGGTCTACTCAACACTCTGTAATAAACAAAAAGGGAAACGATCCAAAGATGAATAGATCGATACATAGATATAATGAACCAGTTTCTGTACACCTAGAAGACACACAACATTTTTATCAAATTTGCTCTGATAATAAATAGAAATTTAATTTAAAAAACAAACAAGAAGTAAGGAGAAATAAGCCCTTGGAGCTTTGTCCTGGCACATTCCACTCTAATTTGCAGCCCACTAACACAATTTCCACGAAGGCTCTGTTGCCCAAAGACCCAGGGTTGGAAATGTAGAAATGCTGCCGCCTTGTGGCCGTTTCCCGCAAGAGCGGCTTTAAACCCACAGCTAACGGTCACTTAACATTCACAAGGATTCAGGGCTGTAAAGGACACCTGCCCTCAAAAAATGTCCTGCGCTAGGGAATGGCCAAAAAACATTTAAAACTGGCAAAGGTTTCAAGGAGATACTATGAAGAGGTAAGTTTTACTCAGTCTTTTTCCAAAAAAACTAAAATGGATAAAAGCTCAACATCAGGAATTGTTAGACTCATGGAAATCTATTCTACAGAAAGGTTTCATCTCACACAAGTCAACTACCATCAGCAAACTCTCTACAATCAATAAATGCTGAAGGGTTATTAGAGTACTGTGTACCCTCTAGCTTCTGTTGAGATGTAAAGTGGTAACTGCCAATAATGAGAACAGAAAGGAGCTGTGTTTATAAGTAAAAATTGAGCCACCATTCCATCCAGCAGGGCCACTGCTGAGCCTCTCACCTGAGAAGACCAGAGTTGAGAAGACATACGATACAACAGCTGCACCACAGTCATTTCTACAATAGCCAAGACAAGGAAGCAAACAAAACGTCCATCAACAGATGAATGGATAAAGAAGAACAGGTCCATGTACACAATGGACTATTAGCCACGGAAAACAATGAAACACTGCTCTTCGAGGCACCATAGATGAGCCTAGAGATATCCACAGAACATGAGGTAAGTCGGAAAGCAAATGACATATATCCTATTTTATCACTTATAGGCGTTATCTAACAACTGACACAAATGAATATATTTCCACAGAAAAAGACACTCACAGACTTAGAAAACAAACTATGCTTATCTAAAAGTAGAAGTGGGGGGTTGGATAAATTAAGATTAGGATTACCACACGTATACAAATGCATGTTAAATATATGTTTCAAAAAGCCCGACCATATACAAGCGCAGTCTACGGAACACTCTGCAATAATTTACATGGGAAGAGGAACTGTACATGAATATTATATATATATATATATATATACATATATACATATGTAGTGTACAAATGAACCAGGTTGTGTAAACCTACGACAAACAATATTCTAATCATCCACCCGATTAAAAAAATTAAAACAATGAACGAGAAATTATGTGACATAAATCTATGGGTGTTTGTCCTGGCACATTCCATTCTAATGTACAACCTGGGAACAAGACTTGCAGAAAGCCTCTGCTGCCCTAGTAACCAGATATGTGAATTGAGAAATGCTGCCGCCTTGTGGCCGTTTTCCACAACAGCGGCTTTAAACCCAGTGCCAATGGTCACTAATTATTCTCCCTCATTGCAGGCCTGTAAATGACACCTGCCCTCAAAAAATATCCTGGGGTCGAAAATTGACGGAAAAATTCAAAACAGGGCAACCTTCCCAGAAGACAGTTACAAGAGGTATATTGTACTCACAGTTTTTTTTCTGTTTTTGTTTAACAGAAATAAAAAAGACGTGGAAAATGCTGAACATTAGGAATTATTAAAGACGTGGAAATCCAAATTACTAAACCCTATCAGCTCTCACCAGTCAGAATGGCCATCAGCAAAACTTCTGCAAACAATAAGTGCTGAAGGGGTTTTGGAGCAATGTGTACCCTCGGTTCAATGTGGGTCATCGTAAGGGCCAGTAATGAAAACAAAAAGAGGTGACTTGAAAAGGTAAAAATTGAGCTACCGTTCAATCAAGCATACCCACAGCTGGGCATATCACCTGTGAGGATGAGAATTAAAAATACACAGGCGGGCAATCCTGCACTCCAGCAATATTTACCATAGCCACCACTTGGAAGTTACAAAAATATCCATCAACAGAGGTATGCACAAAGAAGAAGTGGTCCATGTACACAATGGAATATTACTCCAATAGAGAATATAAATTCAACTTAAAAACAAACATAAGTAAGGAGACATCAGCTTCTGGGGGTTTACCCGGGCACATTCCAATTTAATTATAACCGAGGAACACCACCGGAAGGAAGGTCTGTTTCCTGAGTTACGAGATTGGGGAGAAGCAGAAATGCTGCCGCCCTCTGGGCGTTACCTGCAACAGCAGCTTTAAAACCTGTACTAATGGTCACCTCATATGCACAAGTACAGGAGGGCTGTAAAAGAAACCTGCCCTCAAAATGTCTTGAAGGAGGTAATGGCCAAAATACTTCAGAAGGTGGCACATACTTCAAGAAAACTATTTGAAGAGGTAAGCTGTACTCACAGACTGAAGAGAAAAAGGACATGCCTGAAAGCTCAATTTCAAGGGATTATGAGATGCATCCATTTCCAACCACAAAGAGCTATCAGCTCACACCAGTCAGAATGACCATCATCAAAGACTACAAACAATAAATGCAGAAGGGGTTGTGGAGAAGTGCATACCCTCAATTTTAAGTGGGACATTACATGGTAAGAGCCACTAATGAGAACAGAATGGAGGTGCCTTTACAAGGTAAGCATTTTGCTACCATATGATCCAGCTGGCACACTCCCGGGCCTATAAATTAAGAAGACAGAATTGGATAGACACAGGCAGGCAAATGTGCATTGCAGCGGTATTACAATAACCAAGACATGGAAGCAACCAAAAACTCCATCAACAGATGAGTGGACAAAGAAGAACTGGTACATATACAGGTGGAATATTATCCAAGGAAAAAAATGACACAATGCCATTTGCAGCACCATAGGTGAGTCCAGAGGCAATCACGCAACTTGTAGTAAGTCAGAAAGCGAAAGACACATATCCTATATTACCACTTATAGGTGTTACCTAAAAATTGATACCAGTGAAGATATTTCCACAGAGAAAGGCAATAACAGATTCATTAAACAGACTTAAGGTTCACCAATGGAAAGGTGTGAGGACCGTATACATCGGGATATTGGGGTTAACAGAGATATACAAACACAGGTGACGTATATAATCAACATTGTGTCATAACCTACATGGGAAAAGCCTCTGAAGAAGGATAGGTATATGTATATGTGTAAAAGAATCACATCTCACCCACCTAGAAGATTCAAAAATGGTAATCAAAGTTGCTGTGATAAAAAATAAAAATTAAATTAAAAACACAAACAATAAGTAGTGAGACATAAACTTAAGGGGCTTTTCCTGGCACATTCCATTCTAGTTTAAAACCTAGAAAACGATTTCCATTGAGGCTCTGTTGCCCTAGTAACCAGATTTGGTAAAGGAGAAATGCTGCCGCCTTGTGGCCATTTCTCAAAACAGCAGCTTTAAACCCAGTGCTAATGGTCACTTGATATTCAAAATAATTGCAGGCCTGTAAGTGACACCCGCCCTCAAAACAAATCCCTGGGTTGTATGTCGAGCAAAAAACACAAAAGACGAGCATATTTCCAAACGACGATTTCAAGAGTCATATCTTATGCACACCTTGTCTTCTCTTTCTTTTTCTTTCTTGATTTTTTTTTGTTAAACAAAGGGCATGGAAAATGCTCAACACCAGGAATTAATAAAGCCATGCAAATCCAGTGTACAAACATTTCCTCAACAAAGCCACAGAATGATCATCAGCAAAAAAAAAGGTCTACAAAGAATAAACATAGAAGGGATTTTAGAGGACTGCGTCCTCTCTAGTTGCTGGTGGGATGTTACCAGGAACACCCAGTACTGAGAACAGAATGGAGGTTCGTTTAAAGGTAAACATTGAGCCACAATGTGATAGGGTAGGCCGACTATGGGCCTATCACCTGAGTAGACCAGAATCAAAAAGACACAGGCTGGCAATCCTGCACTGAAGCAACATGTACCACAGCCAAGACTTGGAAGAAACCAAAATGTCCATCAAGAGAAAAATGCACCAGGAAGAAGTGGTCCCAGTACACAATGGAATATTAGCCATGGAAAAGAATGAAACAGTGCTTTTGGCACCACCATAGAAGGATCTACAGATAATCCCCCAAATTAAAGAAAGAAACCAAAAGACAGATATCCTATGACATCACTTATAGGTGTTATCAAAAAGTGATACACATGAAATTATTTCCAAGAGAAGGATACGCATGCATTCAGAACACCAAATGACATTTAGCAAAATGGAGAGGTGAAAGGAATACATGAATTAGGATATGGGGGTTAACAGACATGTACTAATACATATGAAATATATAATCTCTATGGAATACCAAGAGAGGTCTACTCAACACTCTGTAATAAACAAAAAGGGAAACGATCCAAAGATGAATAGATCGATACATAGATATAATGAACCAGTTTCTGTACACCTAGAAGACACACAACATTTTTATCAAATTTGCTCTGATAATAAATAGAAATTTAATTTAAAAAACAAACAAGAAGTAAGGAGAAATAAGCCCTTGGAGCTTTGTCCTGGCACATTCCACTCTAATTTGCAGCCCACTAACACAATTTCCACGAAGGCTCTGTTGCCCAAAGACCCAGGGTTGGAAATGTAGAAATGCTGCCGCCTTGTGGCCGTTTCCCGCAAGAGCGGCTTTAAACCCACAGCTAACGGTCACTTAACATTCACAAGGATTCAGGGCTGTAAAGGACACCTGCCCTCAAAAAATGTCCTGCGCTAGGGAATGGCCAAAAAACATTTAAAACTGGCAAAGGTTTCAAGGAGATACTATGAAGAGGTAAGTTTTACTCAGTCTTTTTCCAAAAAAACTAAAATGGATAAAAGCTCAACATCAGGAATTCTTAGACTCATGGAAATCTATTCTACAGAAAGGTTTCATCTCACACAAGTCAACTACCATCAGCAAACTCTCTACAATCAATAAATGCTGAAGGGTTATTAGAGTACTGTGTACCCTCTAGCTTCTGTTGAGATGTAAAGTGGTAACTGCCAATAATGAGAACAGAAAGGAGCTGTGTTTATAAGTAAAAATTGAGCCACCATTCCATCCAGCAGGGCCACTGCTGAGCCTCTCACCTGAGAAGACCAGAGTTGAGAAGACATACGATACAACAGCTGCACCACAGTCATTTCTACAATAGCCAAGACAAGGAAGCAAACAAAACGTCCATCAACAGATGAATGGATAAAGAAGAACAGGTCCATGTACACAATGGACTATTAGCCACGGAAAACAATGAAACACTGCTCTTCGAGGCACCATAGATGAGCCTAGAGATATCCACAGAACATGAGGTAAGTCGGAAAGCAAATGACATATATCCTATTTTATCACTTATAGGCGTTATCTAACAACTGACACAAATGAATATATTTCCACAGAAAAAGACACTCACAGACTTAGAAAACAAACTATGCTTATCTAAAAGTAGAAGTGGGGGGTTGGATAAATTAAGATTAGGATTACCACACGTATACAAATGCATGTTAAATATATGTTTCAAAAAGCCCGACCATATACAAGCGCAGTCTACAGAACACTCTGCAATAATTTACATGGGAAGAGGAACTGTACATGAATATTTATATATATATATATATATACATATATACATATGTAGTGTACAAATGAACCAGGTTGTGTAAACCTACGACAAACAATATTCTAATCATCCACCCGATTAAAAAAATTAAAACAATGAACGAGAAATTATGTGACATAAATCTATGGGTGTTTGTCCTGGCACATTCCATTCTAATGTACAACCTGGGAACAAGACTTGCAGAAAGCCTCTGCTGCCCTAGTAACCAGATATGTGAATTGAGAAATGCTGCCGCCTTGTGGCCGTTTTCCACAACAGCGGCTTTAAACCCAGTGCCAATGGTCACTAATTATTCTCCCTCATTGCAGGCCTGTAAATGACACCTGCCCTCAAAAAATATCCTGGGGTCGAAAATTGACGGAAAAATTCAAAACAGGGCAACCTTCCCAGAAGACAGTTACAAGAGGTATATTGTACTCACAGTTTTTTTTCTGTTTTTGTTTAACAGAAATAAAAAAGACGTGGAAAATGCTGAACATTAGGAATTATTAAAGACGTGGAAATCCAAATTACTAAACCCTATCAGCTCTCACCAGTCAGAATGGCCATCAGCAAAACTTCTGCAAACAATAAGTGCTGAAGGGGTTTTGGAGCAATGTGTACCCTCGGTTCAATGTGGGTCATCGTAAGGGCCAGTAATGAAAACAAAAAGAGGTGACTTGAAAAGGTAAAAATTGAGCTACCGTTCAATCAAGCATACCCACAGCTGGGCATATCACCTGTGAGGATGAGAATTAAAAATACACAGGCGGGCAATCCTGCACTCCAGCAATATTTACCATAGCCACCACTTGGAAGTTACAAAAATATCCATCAACAGAGGTATGCACAAAGAAGAAGTGGTCCATGTACACAATGGAATATTACTCCAATAGAGAATATAAATTCAACTTAAAAACAAACATAAGTAAGGAGACATCAGCTTCTGGGGGTTTACCCGGGCACATTCCAATTTAATTATAACCGAGGAACACCACCGGAAGGAAGGTCTGTTTCCTGAGTTACGAGATTGGGAGAAGCAGAAATGCTGCCGCCCTCTGGGCGTTACCTGCAACAGCAGCTTTAAAACCTGTACTAATGGTCACCTCATATGCACAAGTACAGGAGGGCTGTAAAAGAAACCTGCCCTCAAAATGTCTTGAAGGAGGTAATGGCCAAAATACTTCAGAAGGTGGCACATACTTCAAGAAAACTATTTGAAGAGGTAAGCTGTACTCACAGACTGAAGAGAAAAAGGACATGCCTGAAAGCTCAATTTCAAGGGATTATGAGATGCATCCATTTCCAACCACAAAGAGCTATCAGCTCACACCAGTCAGAATGACCATCATCAAAGACTACAAACAATAAATGCAGAAGGGGTTGTGGAGAAGTGCATACCCTCAATTTTAAGTGGGACATTACATGGTAAGAGTCACTAATGAGAACAGAATGGAGGTGCCTTTACAAGGTAAGCATTTTGCTACCATATGCTCCAGCTGGCACACTCCCGGGCCTATAAATTAAGAAGACAGAATTGGATAGACACGGGCAGGCAAATGTGCATTGCAGCGGTATTACAATAACCGAGACATGGAAGCAACCAAAAACTCCATCAACAGATGAGTGGACAAAGAAGAACTGGTACATATACAGGTGGAATATTATCCAAGGAAAAAAATGACACAATGCCATTTGCAGCACCATAGGTGAGTCCAGAGGCAATCACGCAACTTGTAGTAAGTCAGAAAGCGAAAGACACATATCCTATATTACCACTTATAGGTGTTACCTAAAAATTGATACCAGTGAAGATATTTCCACAGAGAAAGGCAATAACAGATTCATTAAACAGACTTAAGGTTCACCAATGGAAAGGTGTGAGGACCGTATACATCGGGATATTGGGGTTAACAGAGATATACAAACACAGGTGACGTATATAATCAACATTGTGTCATAACCTACATGGGAAAAGCCTCTGAAGAAGGATAGGTATATGTATATGTGTAAAAGAATCACATCTCACCCACCTAGAAGATTCAAAAATGGTAATCAAAGTTGCTGTGATAAAAAATAAAAATTAAATTAAAAACACAAACAATAAGTAGTGAGACATAAACTTAAGGGGCTTTTCCTGGCACATTCCATTCTAGTTTAAAACCTAGAAAACGATTTCCATTGAGGCTCTGTTGCCCTAGTAACCAGATTTGGTAAAGGAGAAATGCTGCCGCCTTGTGGCCATTTCTCAAAACAGCAGCTTTAAACCCAGTGCTAATGGTCACTTGATATTCAAAATAATTGCAGGCCTGTAAGTGACACCCGCCCTCAAAACAAATCCCTGGGTTGTATGTCGAGCAAAAAACACAAAAGACGAGCATATTTCCAAACGACGATTTCAAGAGTCATATCTTATGCACACCTTGTCTTCTCTTTCTTTTTCTTTCTTGATTTTTTTTTGTTAAACAAAGGGCATGGAAAATGCTCAACACCAGGAATTAATAAAGCCATGCAAATCCAGTGTACAAACATTTCCTCAACAAAGCCACAGAATGATCATCAGCAAAAAAAAAGGTCTACAAAGAATAAACATAGAAGGGATTTTAGAGGACTGCGTCCTCTCTAGTTGCTGGTGGGATGTTACCAGGAACACCCAGTACTGAGAACAGAATGGAGGTTCGTTTAAAGGTAAACATTGAGCCACAATGTGATAGGGTAGGCCGACTATGGGCCTATCACCTGAGTAGACCAGAATCAAAAAGACACAGGCTGGCAATCCTGCACTGAAGCAACATGTACCACAGCCAAGACTTGGAAGAAACCAAAATGTCCATCAAGAGAAAAATGCACCAGGAAGAAGTGGTCCCAGTACACAATGGAATATTAGCCATGGAAAAGAATGAAACAGTGCTTTTGGCACCACCATAGAAGGATCTACAGATAATCCCCCAAATTAAAGAAAGAAACCAAAAGACAGATATCCTATGACATCACTTATAGGTGTTATCAAAAAGTGATACACATGAAATTATTTCCAAGAGAAGGATACGCATGCATTCAGAACACCAAATGACATTTAGCAAAATGGAGAGGTGAAAGGAATACATGAATTAGGATATGGGGGTTAACAGACATGTACTAATACATATGAAATATATAATCTCTATGGAATACCAAGAGAGGTCTACTCAACACTCTGTAATAAACAAAAAGGGAAACGATCCAAAGATGAATAGATCGATACATAGATATAATGAACCAGTTTCTGTACACCTAGAAGACACACAACATTTTTATCAAATTTGCTCTGATAATAAATAGAAATTTAATTTAAAAAACAAACAAGAAGTAAGGAGAAATAAGCCCTTGGAGCTTTGTCCTGGCACATTCCACTCTAATTTGCAGCCCACTAACACAATTTCCACGAAGGCTCTGTTGCCCAAAGACCCAGGGTTGGAAATGTAGAAATGCTGCCGCCTTGTGGCCGTTTCCCGCAAGAGCGGCTTTAAACCCACAGCTAACGGTCACTTAACATTCACAAGGATTCAGGGCTGTAAAGGACACCTGCCCTCAAAAAATGTCCTGCGCTAGGGAATGGCCAAAAAACATTTAAAACTGGCAAAGGTTTCAAGGAGATACTATGAAGAGGTAAGTTTTACTCAGTCTTTTTCCAAAAAAACTAAAATGGATAAAAGCTCAACATCAGGAATTGTTAGACTCATGGAAATCTATTCTACAGAAAGGTTTCATCTCACACAAGTCAACTACCATCAGCAAACTCTCTACAATCAATAAATGCTGAAGGGTTATTAGAGTACTGTGTACCCTCTAGCTTCTGTTGAGATGTAAAGTGGTAACTGCCAATAATGAGAACAGAAAGGAGCTGTGTTTATAAGTAAAAATTGAGCCACCATTCCATCCAGCAGGGCCACTGCTGAGCCTCTCACCTGAGAAGACCAGAGTTGAGAAGACATACGATACAACAGCTGCACCACAGTCATTTCTACAATAGCCAAGACAAGGAAGCAAACAAAACGTCCATCAACAGATGAATGGATAAAGAAGAACAGGTCCATGTACACAATGGACTATTAGCCACGGAAAACAATGAAACACTGCTCTTCGAGGCACCATAGATGAGCCTAGAGATATCCACAGAACATGAGGTAAGTCGGAAAGCAAATGACATATATCCTATTTTATCACTTATAGGCGTTATCTAACAACTGACACAAATGAATATATTTCCACAGAAAAAGACACTCACAGACTTAGAAAACAAACTATGCTTATCTAAAAGTAGAAGTGGGGGGTTGGATAAATTAAGATTAGGATTACCACACGTATACAAATGCATGTTAAATATATGTTTCAAAAAGCCCGACCATATACAAGCGCAGTCTACAGAACACTCTGCAATAATTTACATGGGAAGAGGAACTGTACATGAATATTTATATATATATATATATATATATACATATATACATATGTAGTGTACAAATGAACCAGGTTGTGTAAACCTACGACAAACAATATTCTAATCATCCACCCGATTAAAAAAATTAAAACAATGAACGAGAAATTATGTGACATAAATCTATGGGTGTTTGTCCTGGCACATTCCATTCTAATGTACAACCTGGGAACAAGACTTGCAGAAAGCCTCTGCTGCCCTAGTAACCAGATATGTGAATTGAGAAATGCTGCCGCCTTGTGGCCGTTTTCCACAACAGCGGCTTTAAACCCAGTGCCAATGGTCACTAATTATTCTCCCTCATTGCAGGCCTGTAAATGACACCTGCCCTCAAAAAATATCCTGGGGTCGAAAATTGACGGAAAAATTCAAAACAGGGCAACCTTCCCAGAAGACAGTTACAAGAGGTATATTGTACTCACAGTTTTTTTTCTGTTTTTGTTTAACAGAAATAAAAAAGACGTGGAAAATGCTGAACATTAGGAATTATTAAAGACGTGGAAATCCAAATTACTAAACCCTATCAGCTCTCACCAGTCAGAATGGCCATCAGCAAAACTTCTGCAAACAATAAGTGCTGAAGGGGTTTTGGAGCAATGTGTACCCTCGGTTCAATGTGGGTCATCGTAAGGGCCAGTAATGAAAACAAAAAGAGGTGACTTGAAAAGGTAAAAATTGAGCTACCGTTCAATCAAGCATACCCACAGCTGGGCATATCACCTGTGAGGATGAGAATTAAAAATACACAGGCGGGCAATCCTGCACTCCAGCAATATTTACCATAGCCACCACTTGGAAGTTACAAAAATATCCATCAACAGAGGTATGCACAAAGAAGAAGTGGTCCATGTACACAATGGAATATTACTCCAATAGAGAATATAAATTCAACTTAAAAACAAACATAAGTAAGGAGACATCAGCTTCTGGGGGTTTACCCGGGCACATTCCAATTTAATTATAACCGAGGAACACCACCGGAAGGAAGGTCTGTTTCCTGAGTTACGAGATTGGGAGAAGCAGAAATGCTGCCGCCCTCTGGGCGTTACCTGCAACAGCAGCTTTAAAACCTGTACTAATGGTCACCTCATATGCACAAGTACAGGAGGGCTGTAAAAGAAACCTGCCCTCAAAATGTCTTGAAGGAGGTAATGGCCAAAATACTTCAGAAGGTGGCACATACTTCAAGAAAACTATTTGAAGAGGTAAGCTGTACTCACAGACTGAAGAGAAAAAGGACATGCCTGAAAGCTCAATTTCAAGGGATTATGAGATGCATCCATTTCCAACCACAAAGAGCTATCAGCTCACACCAGTCAGAATGACCATCATCAAAGACTACAAACAATAAATGCAGAAGGGGTTGTGGAGAAGTGCATACCCTCAATTTTAAGTGGGACATTACATGGTAAGAGCCACTAATGAGAACAGAATGGAGGTGCCTTTACAAGGTAAGCATTTTGCTACCATATGATCCAGCTGGCACACTCCCGGGCCTATAAATTAAGAAGACAGAATTGGATAGACACAGGCAGGCAAATGTGCATTGCAGCGGTATTACAATAACCAAGACATGGAAGCAACCAAAAACTCCATCAACAGATGAGTGGACAAAGAAGAACTGGTACATATACAGGTGGAATATTATCCAAGGAAAAAAATGACACAATGCCATTTGCAGCACCATAGGTGAGTCCAGAGGCAATCACGCAACTTGTAGTAAGTCAGAAAGCGAAAGACACATATCCTATATTACCACTTATAGGTGTTACCTAAAAATTGATACCAGTGAAGATATTTCCACAGAGAAAGGCAATAACAGATTCATTAAACAGACTTAAGGTTCACCAATGGAAAGGTGTGAGGACCGTATACATCGGGATATTGGGGTTAACAGAGATATACAAACACAGGTGACGTATATAATCAACATTGTGTCATAACCTACATGGGAAAAGCCTCTGAAGAAGGATAGGTATATGTATATGTGTAAAAGAATCACATCTCACCCACCTAGAAGATTCAAAAATGGTAATCAAAGTTGCTGTGATAAAAAATAAAAATTAAATTAAAAACACAAACAATAAGTAGTGAGACATAAACTTAAGGGGCTTTTCCTGGCACATTCCATTCTAGTTTAAAACCTAGAAAACGATTTCCATTGAGGCTCTGTTGCCCTAGTAACCAGATTTGGTAAAGGAGAAATGCTGCCGCCTTGTGGCCATTTCTCAAAACAGCAGCTTTAAACCCAGTGCTAATGGTCACTTGATATTCAAAATAATTGCAGGCCTGTAAGTGACACCCGCCCTCAAAACAAATCCCTGGGTTGTATGTCGAGCAAAAAACACAAAAGACGAGCATATTTCCAAACGACGATTTCAAGAGTCATATCTTATGCACACCTTGTCTTCTCTTTCTTTTTCTTTCTTGATTTTTTTTTGTTAAACAAAGGGCATGGAAAATGCTCAACACCAGGAATTAATAAAGCCATGCAAATCCAGTGTACAAACATTTCCTCAACAAAGCCACAGAATGATCATCAGCAAAAAAAAAGGTCTACAAAGAATAAACATAGAAGGGATTTTAGAGGACTGCGTCCTCTCTAGTTGCTGGTGGGATGTTACCAGGAACACCCAGTACTGAGAACAGAATGGAGGTTCGTTTAAAGGTAAACATTGAGCCACAATGTGATAGGGTAGGCCGACTATGGGCCTATCACCTGAGTAGACCAGAATCAAAAAGACACAGGCTGGCAATCCTGCACTGAAGCAACATGTACCACAGCCAAGACTTGGAAGAAACCAAAATGTCCATCAAGAGAAAAATGCACCAGGAAGAAGTGGTCCCAGTACACAATGGAATATTAGCCATGGAAAAGAATGAAACAGTGCTTTTGGCACCACCATAGAAGGATCTACAGATAATCCCCCAAATTAAAGAAAGAAACCAAAAGACAGATATCCTATGACATCACTTATAGGTGTTATCAAAAAGTGATACACATGAAATTATTTCCAAGAGAAGGATACGCATGCATTCAGAACACCAAATGACATTTAGCAAAATGGAGAGGTGAAAGGAATACATGAATTAGGATATGGGGGTTAACAGACATGTACTAATACATATGAAATATATAATCTCTATGGAATACCAAGAGAGGTCTACTCAACACTCTGTAATAAACAAAAAGGGAAACGATCCAAAGATGAATAGATCGATACATAGATATAATGAACCAGTTTCTGTACACCTAGAAGACACACAACATTTTTATCAAATTTGCTCTGATAATAAATAGAAATTTAATTTAAAAAACAAACAAGAAGTAAGGAGAAATAAGCCCTTGGAGCTTTGTCCTGGCACATTCCACTCTAATTTGCAGCCCACTAACACAATTTCCACGAAGGCTCTGTTGCCCAAAGACCCAGGGTTGGAAATGTAGAAATGCTGCCGCCTTGTGGCCGTTTCCCGCAAGAGCGGCTTTAAACCCACAGCTAACGGTCACTTAACATTCACAAGGATTCAGGGCTGTAAAGGACACCTGCCCTCAAAAAATGTCCTGCGCTAGGGAATGGCCAAAAAACATTTAAAACTGGCAAAGGTTTCAAGGAGATACTATGAAGAGGTAAGTTTTACTCAGTCTTTTTCCAAAAAAACTAAAATGGATAAAAGCTCAACATCAGGAATTCTTAGACTCATGGAAATCTATTCTACAGAAAGGTTTCATCTCACACAAGTCAACTACCATCAGCAAACTCTCTACAATCAATAAATGCTGAAGGGTTATTAGAGTACTGTGTACCCTCTAGCTTCTGTTGAGATGTAAAGTGGTAACTGCCAATAATGAGAACAGAAAGGAGCTGTGTTTATAAGTAAAAATTGAGCCACCATTCCATCCAGCAGGGCCACTGCTGAGCCTCTCACCTGAGAAGACCAGAGTTGAGAAGACATACGATACAACAGCTGCACCACAGTCATTTCTACAATAGCCAAGACAAGGAAGCAAACAAAACGTCCATCAACAGATGAATGGATAAAGAAGAACAGGTCCATGTACACAATGGACTATTAGCCACGGAAAACAATGAAACACTGCTCTTCGAGGCACCATAGATGAGCCTAGAGATATCCACAGAACATGAGGTAAGTCGGAAAGCAAATGACATATATCCTATTTTATCACTTATAGGCGTTATCTAACAACTGACACAAATGAATATATTTCCACAGAAAAAGACACTCACAGACTTAGAAAACAAACTATGCTTATCTAAAAGTAGAAGTGGGGGGTTGGATAAATTAAGATTAGGATTACCACACGTATACAAATGCATGTTAAATATATGTTTCAAAAAGCCCGACCATATACAAGCGCAGTCTACAGAACACTCTGCAATAATTTACATGGGAAGAGGAACTGTACATGAATATTTATATATATATATATATATATACATATATACATATGTAGTGTACAAATGAACCAGGTTGTGTAAACCTACGACAAACAATATTCTAATCATCCACCCGATTAAAAAAATTAAAACAATGAACGAGAAATTATGTGACATAAATCTATGGGTGTTTGTCCTGGCACATTCCATTCTAATGTACAACCTGGGAACAAGACTTGCAGAAAGCCTCTGCTGCCCTAGTAACCAGATATGTGAATTGAGAAATGCTGCCGCCTTGTGGCCGTTTTCCACAACAGCGGCTTTAAACCCAGTGCCAATGGTCACTAATTATTCTCCCTCATTGCAGGCCTGTAAATGACACCTGCCCTCAAAAAATATCCTGGGGTCGAAAATTGACGGAAAAATTCAAAACAGGGCAACCTTCCCAGAAGACAGTTACAAGAGGTATATTGTACTCACAGTTTTTTTTCTGTTTTTGTTTAACAGAAATAAAAAAGACGTGGAAAATGCTGAACATTAGGAATTATTAAAGACGTGGAAATCCAAATTACTAAACCCTATCAGCTCTCACCAGTCAGAATGGCCATCAGCAAAACTTCTGCAAACAATAAGTGCTGAAGGGGTTTTGGAGCAATGTGTACCCTCGGTTCAATGTGGGTCATCGTAAGGGCCAGTAATGAAAACAAAAAGAGGTGACTTGAAAAGGTAAAAATTGAGCTACCGTTCAATCAAGCATACCCACAGCTGGGCATATCACCTGTGAGGATGAGAATTAAAAATACACAGGCGGGCAATCCTGCACTCCAGCAATATTTACCATAGCCACCACTTGGAAGTTACAAAAATATCCATCAACAGAGGTATGCACAAAGAAGAAGTGGTCCATGTACACAATGGAATATTACTCCAATAGAGAATATAAATTCAACTTAAAAACAAACATAAGTAAGGAGACATCAGCTTCTGGGGGTTTACCCGGGCACATTCCAATTTAATTATAACCGAGGAACACCACCGGAAGGAAGGTCTGTTTCCTGAGTTACGAGATTGGGAGAAGCAGAAATGCTGCCGCCCTCTGGGCGTTACCTGCAACAGCAGCTTTAAAACCTGTACTAATGGTCACCTCATATGCACAAGTACAGGAGGGCTGTAAAAGAAACCTGCCCTCAAAATGTCTTGAAGGAGGTAATGGCCAAAATACTTCAGAAGGTGGCACATACTTCAAGAAAACTATTTGAAGAGGTAAGCTGTACTCACAGACTGAAGAGAAAAAGGACATGCCTGAAAGCTCAATTTCAAGGGATTATGAGATGCATCCATTTCCAACCACAAAGAGCTATCAGCTCACACCAGTCAGAATGACCATCATCAAAGACTACAAACAATAAATGCAGAAGGGGTTGTGGAGAAGTGCATACCCTCAATTTTAAGTGGGACATTACATGGTAAGAGCCACTAATGAGAACAGAATGGAGGTGCCTTTACAAGGTAAGCATTTTGCTACCATATGATCCAGCTGGCACACTCCCGGGCCTATAAATTAAGAAGACAGAATTGGATAGACACAGGCAGGCAAATGTGCATTGCAGCGGTATTACAATAACCAAGACATGGAAGCAACCAAAAACTCCATCAACAGATGAGTGGACAAAGAAGAACTGGTACATATACAGGTGGAATATTATCCAAGGAAAAAAATGACACAATGCCATTTGCAGCACCATAGGTGAGTCCAGAGGCAATCACGCAACTTGTAGTAAGTCAGAAAGCGAAAGACACATATCCTATATTACCACTTATAGGTGTTACCTAAAAATTGATACCAGTGAAGATATTTCCACAGAGAAAGGCAATAACAGATTCATTAAACAGACTTAAGGTTCACCAATGGAAAGGTGTGAGGACCGTATACATCGGGATATTGGGGTTAACAGAGATATACAAACACAGGTGACGTATATAATCAACATTGTGTCATAACCTACATGGGAAAAGCCTCTGAAGAAGGATAGGTATATGTATATGTGTAAAAGAATCACATCTCACCCACCTAGAAGATTCAAAAATGGTAATCAAAGTTGCTGTGATAAAAAATAAAAATTAAATTAAAAACACAAACAATAAGTAGTGAGACATAAACTTAAGGGGCTTTTCCTGGCACATTCCATTCTAGTTTAAAACCTAGAAAACGATTTCCATTGAGGCTCTGTTGCCCTAGTAACCAGATTTGGTAAAGGAGAAATGCTGCCGCCTTGTGGCCATTTCTCAAAACAGCAGCTTTAAACCCAGTGCTAATGGTCACTTGATATTCAAAATAATTGCAGGCCTGTAAGTGACACCCGCCCTCAAAACAAATCCCTGGGTTGTATGTCGAGCAAAAAACACAAAAGACGAGCATATTTCCAAACGACGATTTCAAGAGTCATATCTTATGCACACCTTGTCTTCTCTTTCTTTTTCTTTCTTGATTTTTTTTTGTTAAACAAAGGGCATGGAAAATGCTCAACACCAGGAATTAATAAAGCCATGCAAATCCAGTGTACAAACATTTCCTCAACAAAGCCACAGAATGATCATCAGCAAAAAAAAAGGTCTACAAAGAATAAACATAGAAGGGATTTTAGAGGACTGCGTCCTCTCTAGTTGCTGGTGGGATGTTACCAGGAACACCCAGTACTGAGAACAGAATGGAGGTTCGTTTAAAGGTAAACATTGAGCCACAATGTGATAGGGTAGGCCGACTATGGGCCTATCACCTGAGTAGACCAGAATCAAAAAGACACAGGCTGGCAATCCTGCACTGAAGCAACATGTACCACAGCCAAGACTTGGAAGAAACCAAAATGTCCATCAAGAGAAAAATGCACCAGGAAGAAGTGGTCCCAGTACACAATGGAATATTAGCCATGGAAAAGAATGAAACAGTGCTTTTGGCACCACCATAGAAGGATCTACAGATAATCCCCCAAATTAAAGAAAGAAACCAAAAGACAGATATCCTATGACATCACTTATAGGTGTTATCAAAAAGTGATACACATGAAATTATTTCCAAGAGAAGGATACGCATGCATTCAGAACACCAAATGACATTTAGCAAAATGGAGAGGTGAAAGGAATACATGAATTAGGATATGGGGGTTAACAGACATGTACTAATACATATGAAATATATAATCTCTATGGAATACCAAGAGAGGTCTACTCAACACTCTGTAATAAACAAAAAGGGAAACGATCCAAAGATGAATAGATCGATACATAGATATAATGAACCAGTTTCTGTACACCTAGAAGACACACAACATTTTTATCAAATTTGCTCTGATAATAAATAGAAATTTAATTTAAAAAACAAACAAGAAGTAAGGAGAAATAAGCCCTTGGAGCTTTGTCCTGGCACATTCCACTCTAATTTGCAGCCCACTAACACAATTTCCACGAAGGCTCTGTTGCCCAAAGACCCAGGGTTGGAAATGTAGAAATGCTGCCGCCTTGTGGCCGTTTCCCGCAAGAGCGGCTTTAAACCCACAGCTAACGGTCACTTAACATTCACAAGGATTCAGGGCTGTAAAGGACACCTGCCCTCAAAAAATGTCCTGCGCTAGGGAATGGCCAAAAAACATTTAAAACTGGCAAAGGTTTCAAGGAGATACTATGAAGAGGTAAGTTTTACTCAGTCTTTTTCCAAAAAAACTAAAATGGATAAAAGCTCAACATCAGGAATTGTTAGACTCATGGAAATCTATTCTACAGAAAGGTTTCATCTCACACAAGTCAACTACCATCAGCAAACTCTCTACAATCAATAAATGCTGAAGGGTTATTAGAGTACTGTGTACCCTCTAGCTTCTGTTGAGATGTAAAGTGGTAACTGCCAATAATGAGAACAGAAAGGAGCTGTGTTTATAAGTAAAAATTGAGCCACCATTCCATCCAGCAGGGCCACTGCTGAGCCTCTCACCTGAGAAGACCAGAGTTGAGAAGACATACGATACAACAGCTGCACCACAGTCATTTCTACAATAGCCAAGACAAGGAAGCAAACAAAACGTCCATCAACAGATGAATGGATAAAGAAGAACAGGTCCATGTACACAATGGACTATTAGCCACGGAAAACAATGAAACACTGCTCTTCGAGGCACCATAGATGAGCCTAGAGATATCCACAGAACATGAGGTAAGTCGGAAAGCAAATGACATATATCCTATTTTATCACTTATAGGCGTTATCTAACAACTGACACAAATGAATATATTTCCACAGAAAAAGACACTCACAGACTTAGAAAACAAACTATGCTTATCTAAAAGTAGAAGTGGGGGGTTGGATAAATTAAGATTAGGATTACCACACGTATACAAATGCATGTTAAATATATGTTTCAAAAAGCCCGACCATATACAAGCGCAGTCTACAGAACACTCTGCAATAATTTACATGGGAAGAGGAACTGTACATGAATATTTATATATATATATATATATACATATATACATATGTAGTGTACAAATGAACCAGGTTGTGTAAACCTACGACAAACAATATTCTAATCATCCACCCGATTAAAAAAATTAAAACAATGAACGAGAAATTATGTGACATAAATCTATGGGTGTTTGTCCTGGCACATTCCATTCTAATGTACAACCTGGGAACAAGACTTGCAGAAAGCCTCTGCTGCCCTAGTAACCAGATATGTGAATTGAGAAATGCTGCCGCCTTGTGGCCGTTTTCCACAACAGCGGCTTTAAACCCAGTGCCAATGGTCACTAATTATTCTCCCTCATTGCAGGCCTGTAAATGACACCTGCCCTCAAAAAATATCCTGGGGTCGAAAATTGACGGAAAAATTCAAAACAGGGCAACCTTCCCAGAAGACAGTTACAAGAGGTATATTGTACTCACAGTTTTTTTTCTGTTTTTGTTTAACAGAAATAAAAAAGACGTGGAAAATGCTGAACATTAGGAATTATTAAAGACGTGGAAATCCAAATTACTAAACCCTATCAGCTCTCACCAGTCAGAATGGCCATCAGCAAAACTTCTGCAAACAATAAGTGCTGAAGGGGTTTTGGAGCAATGTGTACCCTCGGTTCAATGTGGGTCATCGTAAGGGCCAGTAATGAAAACAAAAAGAGGTGACTTGAAAAGGTAAAAATTGAGCTACCGTTCAATCAAGCATACCCACAGCTGGGCATATCACCTGTGAGGATGAGAATTAAAAATACACAGGCGGGCAATCCTGCACTCCAGCAATATTTACCATAGCCACCACTTGGAAGTTACAAAAATATCCATCAACAGAGGTATGCACAAAGAAGAAGTGGTCCATGTACACAATGGAATATTACTCCAATAGAGAATATAAATTCAACTTAAAAACAAACATAAGTAAGGAGACATCAGCTTCTGGGGGTTTACCCGGGCACATTCCAATTTAATTATAACCGAGGAACACCACCGGAAGGAAGGTCTGTTTCCTGAGTTACGAGATTGGGAGAAGCAGAAATGCTGCCGCCCTCTGGGCGTTACCTGCAACAGCAGCTTTAAAACCTGTACTAATGGTCACCTCATATGCACAAGTACAGGAGGGCTGTAAAAGAAACCTGCCCTCAAAATGTCTTGAAGGAGGTAATGGCCAAAATACTTCAGAAGGTGGCACATACTTCAAGAAAACTATTTGAAGAGGTAAGCTGTACTCACAGACTGAAGAGAAAAAGGACATGCCTGAAAGCTCAATTTCAAGGGATTATGAGATGCATCCATTTCCAACCACAAAGAGCTATCAGCTCACACCAGTCAGAATGACCATCATCAAAGACTACAAACAATAAATGCAGAAGGGGTTGTGGAGAAGTGCATACCCTCAATTTTAAGTGGGACATTACATGGTAAGAGCCACTAATGAGAACAGAATGGAGGTGCCTTTACAAGGTAAGCATTTTGCTACCATATGATCCAGCTGGCACACTCCCGGGCCTATAAATTAAGAAGACAGAATTGGATAGACACGGGCAGGCAAATGTGCATTGCAGCGGTATTACAATAACCGAGACATGGAAGCAACCAAAAACTCCATCAACAGATGAGTGGACAAAGAAGAACTGGTACATATACAGGTGGAATATTATCCAAGGAAAAAAATGACACAATGCCATTTGCAGCACCATAGGTGAGTCCAGAGGCAATCACGCAACTTGTAGTAAGTCAGAAAGCGAAAGACACATATCCTATATTACCACTTATAGGTGTTACCTAAAAATTGATACCAGTGAAGATATTTCCACAGAGAAAGGCAATAACAGATTCATTAAACAGACTTAAGGTTCACCAATGGAAAGGTGTGAGGACCGTATACATCGGGATATTGGGGTTAACAGAGATATACAAACACAGGTGACGTATATAATCAACATTGTGTCATAACCTACATGGGAAAAGCCTCTGAAGAAGGATAGGTATATGTATATGTGTAAAAGAATCACATCTCACCCACCTAGAAGATTCAAAAATGGTAATCAAAGTTGCTGTGATAAAAAATAAAAATTAAATTAAAAACACAAACAATAAGTAGTGAGACATAAACTTAAGGGGCTTTTCCTGGCACATTCCATTCTAGTTTAAAACCTAGAAAACGATTTCCATTGAGGCTCTGTTGCCCTAGTAACCAGATTTGGTAAAGGAGAAATGCTGCCGCCTTGTGGCCATTTCTCAAAACAGCAGCTTTAAACCCAGTGCTAATGGTCACTTGATATTCAAAATAATTGCAGGCCTGTAAGTGACACCCGCCCTCAAAACAAATCCCTGGGTTGTATGTCGAGCAAAAAACACAAAAGACGAGCATATTTCCAAACGACGATTTCAAGAGTCATATCTTATGCACACCTTGTCTTCTCTTTCTTTTTCTTTCTTGATTTTTTTTTGTTAAACAAAGGGCATGGAAAATGCTCAACACCAGGAATTAATAAAGCCATGCAAATCCAGTGTACAAACATTTCCTCAACAAAGCCACAGAATGATCATCAGCAAAAAAAAAGGTCTACAAAGAATAAACATAGAAGGGATTTTAGAGGACTGCGTCCTCTCTAGTTGCTGGTGGGATGTTACCAGGAACACCCAGTACTGAGAACAGAATGGAGGTTCGTTTAAAGGTAAACATTGAGCCACAATGTGATAGGGTAGGCCGACTATGGGCCTATCACCTGAGTAGACCAGAATCAAAAAGACACAGGCTGGCAATCCTGCACTGAAGCAACATGTACCACAGCCAAGACTTGGAAGAAACCAAAATGTCCATCAAGAGAAAAATGCACCAGGAAGAAGTGGTCCCAGTACACAATGGAATATTAGCCATGGAAAAGAATGAAACAGTGCTTTTGGCACCACCATAGAAGGATCTACAGATAATCCCCCAAATTAAAGAAAGAAACCAAAAGACAGATATCCTATGACATCACTTATAGGTGTTATCAAAAAGTGATACACATGAAATTATTTCCAAGAGAAGGATACGCATGCATTCAGAACACCAAATGACATTTAGCAAAATGGAGAGGTGAAAGGAATACATGAATTAGGATATGGGGGTTAACAGACATGTACTAATACATATGAAATATATAATCTCTATGGAATACCAAGAGAGGTCTACTCAACACTCTGTAATAAACAAAAAGGGAAACGATCCAAAGATGAATAGATCGATACATAGATATAATGAACCAGTTTCTGTACACCTAGAAGACACACAACATTTTTATCAAATTTGCTCTGATAATAAATAGAAATTTAATTTAAAAAACAAACAAGAAGTAAGGAGAAATAAGCCCTTGGAGCTTTGTCCTGGCACATTCCACTCTAATTTGCAGCCCACTAACACAATTTCCACGAAGGCTCTGTTGCCCAAAGACCCAGGGTTGGAAATGTAGAAATGCTGCCGCCTTGTGGCCGTTTCCCGCAAGAGCGGCTTTAAACCCACAGCTAACGGTCACTTAACATTCACAAGGATTCAGGGCTGTAAAGGACACCTGCCCTCAAAAAATGTCCTGCGCTAGGGAATGGCCAAAAAACATTTAAAACTGGCAAAGGTTTCAAGGAGATACTATGAAGAGGTAAGTTTTACTCAGTCTTTTTCCAAAAAAACTAAAATGGATAAAAGCTCAACATCAGGAATTCTTAGACTCATGGAAATCTATTCTACAGAAAGGTTTCATCTCACACAAGTCAACTACCATCAGCAAACTCTCTACAATCAATAAATGCTGAAGGGTTATTAGAGTACTGTGTACCCTCTAGCTTCTGTTGAGATGTAAAGTGGTAACTGCCAATAATGAGAACAGAAAGGAGCTGTGTTTATAAGTAAAAATTGAGCCACCATTCCATCCAGCAGGGCCACTGCTGAGCCTCTCACCTGAGAAGACCAGAGTTGAGAAGACATACGATACAACAGCTGCACCACAGTCATTTCTACAATAGCCAAGACAAGGAAGCAAACAAAACGTCCATCAACAGATGAATGGATAAAGAAGAACAGGTCCATGTACACAATGGACTATTAGCCACGGAAAACAATGAAACACTGCTCTTCGAGGCACCATAGATGAGCCTAGAGATATCCACAGAACATGAGGTAAGTCGGAAAGCAAATGACATATATCCTATTTTATCACTTATAGGCGTTATCTAACAACTGACACAAATGAATATATTTCCACAGAAAAAGACACTCACAGACTTAGAAAACAAACTATGCTTATCTAAAAGTAGAAGTGGGGGGTTGGATAAATTAAGATTAGGATTACCACACGTATACAAATGCATGTTAAATATATGTTTCAAAAAGCCCGACCATATACAAGCGCAGTCTACAGAACACTCTGCAATAATTTACATGGGAAGAGGAACTGTACATGAATATTTATATATATATATATATATACATATATACATATGTAGTGTACAAATGAACCAGGTTGTGTAAACCTACGACAAACAATATTCTAATCATCCACCCGATTAAAAAAATTAAAACAATGAACGAGAAATTATGTGACATAAATCTATGGGTGTTTGTCCTGGCACATTCCATTCTAATGTACAACCTGGGAACAAGACTTGCAGAAAGCCTCTGCTGCCCTAGTAACCAGATATGTGAATTGAGAAATGCTGCCGCCTTGTGGCCGTTTTCCACAACAGCGGCTTTAAACCCAGTGCCAATGGTCACTAATTATTCTCCCTCATTGCAGGCCTGTAAATGACACCTGCCCTCAAAAAATATCCTGGGGTCGAAAATTGACGGAAAAATTCAAAACAGGGCAACCTTCCCAGAAGACAGTTACAAGAGGTATATTGTACTCACAGTTTTTTTTCTGTTTTTGTTTAACAGAAATAAAAAAGACGTGGAAAATGCTGAACATTAGGAATTATTAAAGACGTGGAAATCCAAATTACTAAACCCTATCAGCTCTCACCAGTCAGAATGGCCATCAGCAAAACTTCTGCAAACAATAAGTGCTGAAGGGGTTTTGGAGCAATGTGTACCCTCGGTTCAATGTGGGTCATCGTAAGGGCCAGTAATGAAAACAAAAAGAGGTGACTTGAAAAGGTAAAAATTGAGCTACCGTTCAATCAAGCATACCCACAGCTGGGCATATCACCTGTGAGGATGAGAATTAAAAATACACAGGCGGGCAATCCTGCACTCCAGCAATATTTACCATAGCCACCACTTGGAAGTTACAAAAATATCCATCAACAGAGGTATGCACAAAGAAGAAGTGGTCCATGTACACAATGGAATATTACTCCAATAGAGAATATAAATTCAACTTAAAAACAAACATAAGTAAGGAGACATCAGCTTCTGGGGGTTTACCCGGGCACATTCCAATTTAATTATAACCGAGGAACACCACCGGAAGGAAGGTCTGTTTCCTGAGTTACGAGATTGGGAGAAGCAGAAATGCTGCCGCCCTCTGGGCGTTACCTGCAACAGCAGCTTTAAAACCTGTACTAATGGTCACCTCATATGCACAAGTACAGGAGGGCTGTAAAAGAAACCTGCCCTCAAAATGTCTTGAAGGAGGTAATGGCCAAAATACTTCAGAAGGTGGCACATACTTCAAGAAAACTATTTGAAGAGGTAAGCTGTACTCACAGACTGAAGAGAAAAAGGACATGCCTGAAAGCTCAATTTCAAGGGATTATGAGATGCATCCATTTCCAACCACAAAGAGCTATCAGCTCACACCAGTCAGAATGACCATCATCAAAGACTACAAACAATAAATGCAGAAGGGGTTGTGGAGAAGTGCATACCCTCAATTTTAAGTGGGACATTACATGGTAAGAGCCACTAATGAGAACAGAATGGAGGTGCCTTTACAAGGTAAGCATTTTGCTACCATATGATCCAGCTGGCACACTCCCGGGCCTATAAATTAAGAAGACAGAATTGGATAGACACAGGCAGGCAAATGTGCATTGCAGCGGTATTACAATAACCAAGACATGGAAGCAACCAAAAACTCCATCAACAGATGAGTGGACAAAGAAGAACTGGTACATATACAGGTGGAATATTATCCAAGGAAAAAAATGACACAATGCCATTTGCAGCACCATAGGTGAGTCCAGAGGCAATCACGCAACTTGTAGTAAGTCAGAAAGCGAAAGACACATATCCTATATTACCACTTATAGGTGTTACCTAAAAATTGATACCAGTGAAGATATTTCCACAGAGAAAGGCAATAACAGATTCATTAAACAGACTTAAGGTTCACCAATGGAAAGGTGTGAGGACCGTATACATCGGGATATTGGGGTTAACAGAGATATACAAACACAGGTGACGTATATAATCAACATTGTGTCATAACCTACATGGGAAAAGCCTCTGAAGAAGGATAGGTATATGTATATGTGTAAAAGAATCACATCTCACCCACCTAGAAGATTCAAAAATGGTAATCAAAGTTGCTGTGATAAAAAATAAAAATTAAATTAAAAACACAAACAATAAGTAGTGAGACATAAACTTAAGGGGCTTTTCCTGGCACATTCCATTCTAGTTTAAAACCTAGAAAACGATTTCCATTGAGGCTCTGTTGCCCTAGTAACCAGATTTGGTAAAGGAGAAATGCTGCCGCCTTGTGGCCATTTCTCAAAACAGCAGCTTTAAACCCAGTGCTAATGGTCACTTGATATTCAAAATAATTGCAGGCCTGTAAGTGACACCCGCCCTCAAAACAAATCCCTGGGTTGTATGTCGAGCAAAAAACACAAAAGACGAGCATATTTCCAAACGACGATTTCAAGAGTCATATCTTATGCACACCTTGTCTTCTCTTTCTTTTTCTTTCTTGATTTTTTTTTGTTAAACAAAGGGCATGGAAAATGCTCAACACCAGGAATTAATAAAGCCATGCAAATCCAGTGTACAAACATTTCCTCAACAAAGCCACAGAATGATCATCAGCAAAAAAAAAGGTCTACAAAGAATAAACATAGAAGGGATTTTAGAGGACTGCGTCCTCTCTAGTTGCTGGTGGGATGTTACCAGGAACACCCAGTACTGAGAACAGAATGGAGGTTCGTTTAAAGGTAAACATTGAGCCACAATGTGATAGGGTAGGCCGACTATGGGCCTATCACCTGAGTAGACCAGAATCAAAAAGACACAGGCTGGCAATCCTGCACTGAAGCAACATGTACCACAGCCAAGACTTGGAAGAAACCAAAATGTCCATCAAGAGAAAAATGCACCAGGAAGAAGTGGTCCCAGTACACAATGGAATATTAGCCATGGAAAAGAATGAAACAGTGCTTTTGGCACCACCATAGAAGGATCTACAGATAATCCCCCAAATTAAAGAAAGAAACCAAAAGACAGATATCCTATGACATCACTTATAGGTGTTATCAAAAAGTGATACACATGAAATTATTTCCAAGAGAAGGATACGCATGCATTCAGAACACCAAATGACATTTAGCAAAATGGAGAGGTGAAAGGAATACATGAATTAGGATATGGGGGTTAACAGACATGTACTAATACATATGAAATATATAATCTCTATGGAATACCAAGAGAGGTCTACTCAACACTCTGTAATAAACAAAAAGGGAAACGATCCAAAGATGAATAGATCGATACATAGATATAATGAACCAGTTTCTGTACACCTAGAAGACACACAACATTTTTATCAAATTTGCTCTGATAATAAATAGAAATTTAATTTAAAAAACAAACAAGAAGTAAGGAGAAATAAGCCCTTGGAGCTTTGTCCTGGCACATTCCACTCTAATTTGCAGCCCACTAACACAATTTCCACGAAGGCTCTGTTGCCCAAAGACCCAGGGTTGGAAATGTAGAAATGCTGCCGCCTTGTGGCCGTTTCCCGCAAGAGCGGCTTTAAACCCACAGCTAACGGTCACTTAACATTCACAAGGATTCAGGGCTGTAAAGGACACCTGCCCTCAAAAAATGTCCTGCGCTAGGGAATGGCCAAAAAACATTTAAAACTGGCAAAGGTTTCAAGGAGATACTATGAAGAGGTAAGTTTTACTCAGTCTTTTTCCAAAAAAACTAAAATGGATAAAAGCTCAACATCAGGAATTCTTAGACTCATGGAAATCTATTCTACAGAAAGGTTTCATCTCACACAAGTCAACTACCATCAGCAAACTCTCTACAATCAATAAATGCTGAAGGGTTATTAGAGTACTGTGTACCCTCTAGCTTCTGTTGAGATGTAAAGTGGTAACTGCCAATAATGAGAACAGAAAGGAGCTGTGTTTATAAGTAAAAATTGAGCCACCATTCCATCCAGCAGGGCCACTGCTGAGCCTCTCACCTGAGAAGACCAGAGTTGAGAAGACATACGATACAACAGCTGCACCACAGTCATTTCTACAATAGCCAAGACAAGGAAGCAAACAAAACGTCCATCAACAGATGAATGGATAAAGAAGAACAGGTCCATGTACACAATGGACTATTAGCCACGGAAAACAATGAAACACTGCTCTTCGAGGCACCATAGATGAGCCTAGAGATATCCACAGAACATGAGGTAAGTCGGAAAGCAAATGACATATATCCTATTTTATCACTTATAGGCGTTATCTAACAACTGACACAAATGAATATATTTCCACAGAAAAAGACACTCACAGACTTAGAAAACAAACTATGCTTATCTAAAAGTAGAAGTGGGGGGTTGGATAAATTAAGATTAGGATTACCACACGTATACAAATGCATGTTAAATATATGTTTCAAAAAGCCCGACCATATACAAGCGCAGTCTACAGAACACTCTGCAATAATTTACATGGGAAGAGGAACTGTACATGAATATTTATATATATATATATATATACATATATACATATGTAGTGTACAAATGAACCAGGTTGTGTAAACCTACGACAAACAATATTCTAATCATCCACCCGATTAAAAAAATTAAAACAATGAACGAGAAATTATGTGACATAAATCTATGGGTGTTTGTCCTGGCACATTCCATTCTAATGTACAACCTGGGAACAAGACTTGCAGAAAGCCTCTGCTGCCCTAGTAACCAGATATGTGAATTGAGAAATGCTGCCGCCTTGTGGCCGTTTTCCACAACAGCGGCTTTAAACCCAGTGCCAATGGTCACTAATTATTCTCCCTCATTGCAGGCCTGTAAATGACACCTGCCCTCAAAAAATATCCTGGGGTCGAAAATTGACGGAAAAATTCAAAACAGGGCAACCTTCCCAGAAGACAGTTACAAGAGGTATATTGTACTCACAGTTTTTTTTCTGTTTTTGTTTAACAGAAATAAAAAAGACGTGGAAAATGCTGAACATTAGGAATTATTAAAGACGTGGAAATCCAAATTACTAAACCCTATCAGCTCTCACCAGTCAGAATGGCCATCAGCAAAACTTCTGCAAACAATAAGTGCTGAAGGGGTTTTGGAGCAATGTGTACCCTCGGTTCAATGTGGGTCATCGTAAGGGCCAGTAATGAAAACAAAAAGAGGTGACTTGAAAAGGTAAAAATTGAGCTACCGTTCAATCAAGCATACCCACAGCTGGGCATATCACCTGTGAGGATGAGAATTAAAAATACACAGGCGGGCAATCCTGCACTCCAGCAATATTTACCATAGCCACCACTTGGAAGTTACAAAAATATCCATCAACAGAGGTATGCACAAAGAAGAAGTGGTCCATGTACACAATGGAATATTACTCCAATAGAGAATATAAATTCAACTTAAAAACAAACATAAGTAAGGAGACATCAGCTTCTGGGGGTTTACCCGGGCACATTCCAATTTAATTATAACCGAGGAACACCACCGGAAGGAAGGTCTGTTTCCTGAGTTACGAGATTGGGAGAAGCAGAAATGCTGCCACCCTCTGGGCGTTACCTGCAACAGCAGCTTTAAAACCTGTACTAATGGTCACCTCATATGCACAAGTACAGGAGGGCTGTAAAAGAAACCTGCCCTCAAAATGTCTTGAAGGAGGTAATGGCCAAAATACTTCAGAAGGTGGCACATACTTCAAGAAAACTATTTGAAGAGGTAAGCTGTACTCACAGACTGAAGAGAAAAAGGACATGCCTGAAAGCTCAATTTCAAGGGATTATGAGATGCATCCATTTCCAACCACAAAGAGCTATCAGCTCACACCAGTCAGAATGACCATCATCAAAGACTACAAACAATAAATGCAGAAGGGGTTGTGGAGAAGTGCATACCCTCAATTTTAAGTGGGACATTACATGGTAAGAGCCACTAATGAGAACAGAATGGAGGTGCCTTTACAAGGTAAGCATTTTGCTACCATATGATCCAGCTGGCACACTCCCGGGCCTATAAATTAAGAAGACAGAATTGGATAGACACGGGCAGGCAAATGTGCATTGCAGCGGTATTACAATAACCGAGACATGGAAGCAACCAAAAACTCCATCAACAGATGAGTGGACAAAGAAGAACTGGTACATATACAGGTGGAATATTATCCAAGGAAAAAAATGACACAATGCCATTTGCAGCACCATAGGTGAGTCCAGAGGCAATCACGCAACTTGTAGTAAGTCAGAAAGCGAAAGACACATATCCTATATTACCACTTATAGGTGTTACCTAAAAATTGATACCAGTGAAGATATTTCCACAGAGAAAGGCAATAACAGATTCATTAAACAGACTTAAGGTTCACCAATGGAAAGGTGTGAGGACCGTATACATCGGGATATTGGGGTTAACAGAGATATACAAACACAGGTGACGTATATAATCAACATTGTGTCATAACCTACATGGGAAAAGCCTCTGAAGAAGGATAGGTATATGTATATGTGTAAAAGAATCACATCTCACCCACCTAGAAGATTCAAAAATGGTAATCAAAGTTGCTGTGATAAAAAATAAAAATTAAATTAAAAACACAAACAATAAGTAGTGAGACATAAACTTAAGGGGCTTTTCCTGGCACATTCCATTCTAGTTTAAAACCTAGAAAACGATTTCCATTGAGGCTCTGTTGCCCTAGTAACCAGATTTGGTAAAGGAGAAATGCTGCCGCCTTGTGGCCATTTCTCAAAACAGCAGCTTTAAACCCAGTGCTAATGGTCACTTGATATTCAAAATAATTGCAGGCCTGTAAGTGACACCCGCCCTCAAAACAAATCCCTGGGTTGTATGTCGAGCAAAAAACACAAAAGACGAGCATATTTCCAAACGACGATTTCAAGAGTCATATCTTATGCACACCTTGTCTTCTCTTTCTTTTTCTTTCTTGATTTTTTTTTGTTAAACAAAGGGCATGGAAAATGCTCAACACCAGGAATTAATAAAGCCATGCAAATCCAGTGTACAAACATTTCCTCAACAAAGCCACAGAATGATCATCAGCAAAAAAAAAGGTCTACAAAGAATAAACATAGAAGGGATTTTAGAGGACTGCGTCCTCTCTAGTTGCTGGTGGGATGTTACCAGGAACACCCAGTACTGAGAACAGAATGGAGGTTCGTTTAAAGGTAAACATTGAGCCACAATGTGATAGGGTAGGCCGACTATGGGCCTATCACCTGAGTAGACCAGAATCAAAAAGACACAGGCTGGCAATCCTGCACTGAAGCAACATGTACCACAGCCAAGACTTGGAAGAAACCAAAATGTCCATCAAGAGAAAAATGCACCAGGAAGAAGTGGTCCCAGTACACAATGGAATATTAGCCATGGAAAAGAATGAAACAGTGCTTTTGGCACCACCATAGAAGGATCTACAGATAATCCCCCAAATTAAAGAAAGAAACCAAAAGACAGATATCCTATGACATCACTTATAGGTGTTATCAAAAAGTGATACACATGAAATTATTTCCAAGAGAAGGATACGCATGCATTCAGAACACCAAATGACATTTAGCAAAATGGAGAGGTGAAAGGAATACATGAATTAGGATATGGGGGTTAACAGACATGTACTAATACATATGAAATATATAATCTCTATGGAATACCAAGAGAGGTCTACTCAACACTCTGTAATAAACAAAAAGGGAAACGATCCAAAGATGAATAGATCGATACATAGATATAATGAACCAGTTTCTGTACACCTAGAAGACACACAACATTTTTATCAAATTTGCTCTGATAATAAATAGAAATTTAATTTAAAAAACAAACAAGAAGTAAGGAGAAATAAGCCCTTGGAGCTTTGTCCTGGCACATTCCACTCTAATTTGCAGCCCACTAACACAATTTCCACGAAGGCTCTGTTGCCCAAAGACCCAGGGTTGGAAATGTAGAAATGCTGCCGCCTTGTGGCCGTTTCCCGCAAGAGCGGCTTTAAACCCACAGCTAACGGTCACTTAACATTCACAAGGATTCAGGGCTGTAAAGGACACCTGCCCTCAAAAAATGTCCTGCGCTAGGGAATGGCCAAAAAACATTTAAAACTGGCAAAGGTTTCAAGGAGATACTATGAAGAGGTAAGTTTTACTCAGTCTTTTTCCAAAAAAACTAAAATGGATAAAAGCTCAACATCAGGAATTCTTAGACTCATGGAAATCTATTCTACAGAAAGGTTTCATCTCACACAAGTCAACTACCATCAGCAAACTCTCTACAATCAATAAATGCTGAAGGGTTATTAGAGTACTGTGTACCCTCTAGCTTCTGTTGAGATGTAAAGTGGTAACTGCCAATAATGAGAACAGAAAGGAGCTGTGTTTATAAGTAAAAATTGAGCCACCATTCCATCCAGCAGGGCCACTGCTGAGCCTCTCACCTGAGAAGACCAGAGTTGAGAAGACATACGATACAACAGCTGCACCACAGTCATTTCTACAATAGCCAAGACAAGGAAGCAAACAAAACGTCCATCAACAGATGAATGGATAAAGAAGAACAGGTCCATGTACACAATGGACTATTAGCCACGGAAAACAATGAAACACTGCTCTTCGAGGCACCATAGATGAGCCTAGAGATATCCACAGAACATGAGGTAAGTCGGAAAGCAAATGACATATATCCTATTTTATCACTTATAGGCGTTATCTAACAACTGACACAAATGAATATATTTCCACAGAAAAAGACACTCACAGACTTAGAAAACAAACTATGCTTATCTAAAAGTAGAAGTGGGGGGTTGGATAAATTAAGATTAGGATTACCACACGTATACAAATGCATGTTAAATATATGTTTCAAAAAGCCCGACCATATACAAGCGCAGTCTACAGAACACTCTGCAATAATTTACATGGGAAGAGGAACTGTACATGAATATTTATATATATATATATATATACATATATACATATGTAGTGTACAAATGAACCAGGTTGTGTAAACCTACGACAAACAATATTCTAATCATCCACCCGATTAAAAAAATTAAAACAATGAACGAGAAATTATGTGACATAAATCTATGGGTGTTTGTCCTGGCACATTCCATTCTAATGTACAACCTGGGAACAAGACTTGCAGAAAGCCTCTGCTGCCCTAGTAACCAGATATGTGAATTGAGAAATGCTGCCGCCTTGTGGCCGTTTTCCACAACAGCGGCTTTAAACCCAGTGCCAATGGTCACTAATTATTCTCCCTCATTGCAGGCCTGTAAATGACACCTGCCCTCAAAAAATATCCTGGGGTCGAAAATTGACGGAAAAATTCAAAACAGGGCAACCTTCCCAGAAGACAGTTACAAGAGGTATATTGTACTCACAGTTTTTTTTCTGTTTTTGTTTAACAGAAATAAAAAAGACGTGGAAAATGCTGAACATTAGGAATTATTAAAGACGTGGAAATCCAAATTACTAAACCCTATCAGCTCTCACCAGTCAGAATGGCCATCAGCAAAACTTCTGCAAACAATAAGTGCTGAAGGGGTTTTGGAGCAATGTGTACCCTCGGTTCAATGTGGGTCATCGTAAGGGCCAGTAATGAAAACAAAAAGAGGTGACTTGAAAAGGTAAAAATTGAGCTACCGTTCAATCAAGCATACCCACAGCTGGGCATATCACCTGTGAGGATGAGAATTAAAAATACACAGGCGGGCAATCCTGCACTCCAGCAATATTTACCATAGCCACCACTTGGAAGTTACAAAAATATCCATCAACAGAGGTATGCACAAAGAAGAAGTGGTCCATGTACACAATGGAATATTACTCCAATAGAGAATATAAATTCAACTTAAAAACAAACATAAGTAAGGAGACATCAGCTTCTGGGGGTTTACCCGGGCACATTCCAATTTAATTATAACCGAGGAACACCACCGGAAGGAAGGTCTGTTTCCTGAGTTACGAGATTGGGAGAAGCAGAAATGCTGCCGCCCTCTGGGCGTTACCTGCAACAGCAGCTTTAAAACCTGTACTAATGGTCACCTCATATGCACAAGTACAGGAGGGCTGTAAAAGAAACCTGCCCTCAAAATGTCTTGAAGGAGGTAATGGCCAAAATACTTCAGAAGGTGGCACATACTTCAAGAAAACTATTTGAAGAGGTAAGCTGTACTCACAGACTGAAGAGAAAAAGGACATGCCTGAAAGCTCAATTTCAAGGGATTATGAGATGCATCCATTTCCAACCACAAAGAGCTATCAGCTCACACCAGTCAGAATGACCATCATCAAAGACTACAAACAATAAATGCAGAAGGGGTTGTGGAGAAGTGCATACCCTCAATTTTAAGTGGGACATTACATGGTAAGAGCCACTAATGAGAACAGAATGGAGGTGCCTTTACAAGGTAAGCATTTTGCTACCATATGATCCAGCTGGCACACTCCCGGGCCTATAAATTAAGAAGACAGAATTGGATAGACACAGGCAGGCAAATGTGCATTGCAGCGGTATTACAATAACCAAGACATGGAAGCAACCAAAAACTCCATCAACAGATGAGTGGACAAAGAAGAACTGGTACATATACAGGTGGAATATTATCCAAGGAAAAAAATGACACAATGCCATTTGCAGCACCATAGGTGAGTCCAGAGGCAATCACGCAACTTGTAGTAAGTCAGAAAGCGAAAGACACATATCCTATATTACCACTTATAGGTGTTACCTAAAAATTGATACCAGTGAAGATATTTCCACAGAGAAAGGCAATAACAGATTCATTAAACAGACTTAAGGTTCACCAATGGAAAGGTGTGAGGACCGTATACATCGGGATATTGGGGTTAACAGAGATATACAAACACAGGTGACGTATATAATCAACATTGTGTCATAACCTACATGGGAAAAGCCTCTGAAGAAGGATAGGTATATGTATATGTGTAAAAGAATCACATCTCACCCACCTAGAAGATTCAAAAATGGTAATCAAAGTTGCTGTGATAAAAAATAAAAATTAAATTAAAAACACAAACAATAAGTAGTGAGACATAAACTTAAGGGGCTTTTCCTGGCACATTCCATTCTAGTTTAAAACCTAGAAAACGATTTCCATTGAGGCTCTGTTGCCCTAGTAACCAGATTTGGTAAAGGAGAAATGCTGCCGCCTTGTGGCCATTTCTCAAAACAGCAGCTTTAAACCCAGTGCTAATGGTCACTTGATATTCAAAATAATTGCAGGCCTGTAAGTGACACCCGCCCTCAAAACAAATCCCTGGGTTGTATGTCGAGCAAAAAACACAAAAGACGAGCATATTTCCAAACGACGATTTCAAGAGTCATATCTTATGCACACCTTGTCTTCTCTTTCTTTTTCTTTCTTGATTTTTTTTTGTTAAACAAAGGGCATGGAAAATGCTCAACACCAGGAATTAATAAAGCCATGCAAATCCAGTGTACAAACATTTCCTCAACAAAGCCACAGAATGATCATCAGCAAAAAAAAAGGTCTACAAAGAATAAACATAGAAGGGATTTTAGAGGACTGCGTCCTCTCTAGTTGCTGGTGGGATGTTACCAGGAACACCCAGTACTGAGAACAGAATGGAGGTTCGTTTAAAGGTAAACATTGAGCCACAATGTGATAGGGTAGGCCGACTATGGGCCTATCACCTGAGTAGACCAGAATCAAAAAGACACAGGCTGGCAATCCTGCACTGAAGCAACATGTACCACAGCCAAGACTTGGAAGAAACCAAAATGTCCATCAAGAGAAAAATGCACCAGGAAGAAGTGGTCCCAGTACACAATGGAATATTAGCCATGGAAAAGAATGAAACAGTGCTTTTGGCACCACCATAGAAGGATCTACAGATAATCCCCCAAATTAAAGAAAGAAACCAAAAGACAGATATCCTATGACATCACTTATAGGTGTTATCAAAAAGTGATACACATGAAATTATTTCCAAGAGAAGGATACGCATGCATTCAGAACACCAAATGACATTTAGCAAAATGGAGAGGTGAAAGGAATACATGAATTAGGATATGGGGGTTAACAGACATGTACTAATACATATGAAATATATAATCTCTATGGAATACCAAGAGAGGTCTACTCAACACTCTGTAATAAACAAAAAGGGAAACGATCCAAAGATGAATAGATCGATACATAGATATAATGAACCAGTTTCTGTACACCTAGAAGACACACAACATTTTTATCAAATTTGCTCTGATAATAAATAGAAATTTAATTTAAAAAACAAACAAGAAGTAAGGAGAAATAAGCCCTTGGAGCTTTGTCCTGGCACATTCCACTCTAATTTGCAGCCCACTAACACAATTTCCACGAAGGCTCTGTTGCCCAAAGACCCAGGGTTGGAAATGTAGAAATGCTGCCGCCTTGTGGCCGTTTCCCGCAAGAGCGGCTTTAAACCCACAGCTAACGGTCACTTAACATTCACAAGGATTCAGGGCTGTAAAGGACACCTGCCCTCAAAAAATGTCCTGCGCTAGGGAATGGCCAAAAAACATTTAAAACTGGCAAAGGTTTCAAGGAGATACTATGAAGAGGTAAGTTTTACTCAGTCTTTTTCCAAAAAAACTAAAATGGATAAAAGCTCAACATCAGGAATTCTTAGACTCATGGAAATCTATTCTACAGAAAGGTTTCATCTCACACAAGTCAACTACCATCAGCAAACTCTCTACAATCAATAAATGCTGAAGGGTTATTAGAGTACTGTGTACCCTCTAGCTTCTGTTGAGATGTAAAGTGGTAACTGCCAATAATGAGAACAGAAAGGAGCTGTTTATAAGTAAAAATTGAGCCACCATTCCATCCAGCAGGGCCACTGCTGAGCCTCTCACCTGAGAAGACCAGAGTTGAGAAGACATACGATACAACAGCTGCACCACAGTCATTTCTACAATAGCCAAGACAAGGAAGCAAACAAAACGTCCATCAACAGATGAATGGATAAAGAAGAACAGGTCCATGTACACAATGGACTATTAGCCACGGAAAACAATGAAACACTGCTCTTCGAGGCACCATAGATGAGCCTAGAGATATCCACAGAACATGAGGTAAGTCGGAAAGCAAATGACATATATCCTATTTTATCACTTATAGGCGTTATCTAACAACTGACACAAATGAATATATTTCCACAGAAAAAGACACTCACAGACTTAGAAAACAAACTATGCTTATCTAAAAGTAGAAGTGGGGGGTTGGATAAATTAAGATTAGGATTACCACACGTATACAAATGCATGTTAAATATATGTTTCAAAAAGCCCGACCATATACAAGCGCAGTCTACAGAACACTCTGCAATAATTTACATGGGAAGAGGAACTGTACATGAATATTTATATATATATATATATATACATATATACATATGTAGTGTACAAATGAACCAGGTTGTGTAAACCTACGACAAACAATATTCTAATCATCCACCCGATTAAAAAAATTAAAACAATGAACGAGAAATTATGTGACATAAATCTATGGGTGTTTGTCCTGGCACATTCCATTCTAATGTACAACCTGGGAACAAGACTTGCAGAAAGCCTCTGCTGCCCTAGTAACCAGATATGTGAATTGAGAAATGCTGCCGCCTTGTGGCCGTTTTCCACAACAGCGGCTTTAAACCCAGTGCCAATGGTCACTAATTATTCTCCCTCATTGCAGGCCTGTAAATGACACCTGCCCTCAAAAAATATCCTGGGGTCGAAAATTGACGGAAAAATTCAAAACAGGGCAACCTTCCCAGAAGACAGTTACAAGAGGTATATTGTACTCACAGTTTTTTTTCTGTTTTTGTTTAACAGAAATAAAAAAGACGTGGAAAATGCTGAACATTAGGAATTATTAAAGACGTGGAAATCCAAATTACTAACCCTATCAGCTCTCACCAGTCAGAATGGCCATCAGCAAAACTTCTGCAAACAATAAGTGCTGAAGGGGTTTTGGAGCAATGTGTACCCTCGGTTCAATGTGGGTCATCGTAAGGGCCAGTAATGAAAACAAAAAGAGGTGACTTGAAAAGGTAAAAATTGAGCTACCGTTCAATCAAGCATACCCACAGCTGGGCATATCACCTGTGAGGATGAGAATTAAAAATACACAGGCGGGCAATCCTGCACTCCAGCAATATTTACCATAGCCACCACTTGGAAGTTACAAAAATATCCATCAACAGAGGTATGCACAAAGAAGAAGTGGTCCATGTACACAATGGAATATTACTCCAATAGAGAATATAAATTCAACTTAAAAACAAACATAAGTAAGGAGACATCAGCTTCTGGGGGTTTACCCGGGCACATTCCAATTTAATTATAACCGAGGAACACCACCGGAAGGAAGGTCTGTTTCCTGAGTTACGAGATTGGGAGAAGCAGAAATGCTGCCACCCTCTGGGCGTTACCTGCAACAGCAGCTTTAAAACCTGTACTAATGGTCACCTCATATGCACAAGTACAGGAGGGCTGTAAAAGAAACCTGCCCTCAAAATGTCTTGAAGGAGGTAATGGCCAAAATACTTCAGAAGGTGGCACATACTTCAAGAAAACTATTTGAAGAGGTAAGCTGTACTCACAGACTGAAGAGAAAAAGGACATGCCTGAAAGCTCAATTTCAAGGGATTATGAGATGCATCCATTTCCAACCACAAAGAGCTATCAGCTCACACCAGTCAGAATGACCATCATCAAAGACTACAAACAATAAATGCAGAAGGGGTTGTGGAGAAGTGCATACCCTCAATTTTAAGTGGGACATTACATGGTAAGAGCCACTAATGAGAACAGAATGGAGGTGCCTTTACAAGGTAAGCATTTTGCTACCATATGATCCAGCTGGCACACTCCCGGGCCTATAAATTAAGAAGACAGAATTGGATAGACACGGGCAGGCAAATGTGCATTGCAGCGGTATTACAATAACCGAGACATGGAAGCAACCAAAAACTCCATCAACAGATGAGTGGACAAAGAAGAACTGGTACATATACAGGTGGAATATTATCCAAGGAAAAAAATGACACAATGCCATTTGCAGCACCATAGGTGAGTCCAGAGGCAATCACGCAACTTGTAGTAAGTCAGAAAGCGAAAGACACATATCCTATATTACCACTTATAGGTGTTACCTAAAAATTGATACCAGTGAAGATATTTCCACAGAGAAAGGCAATAACAGATTCATTAAACAGACTTAAGGTTCACCAATGGAAAGGTGTGAGGACCGTATACATCGGGATATTGGGGTTAACAGAGATATACAAACACAGGTGACGTATATAATCAACATTGTGTCATAACCTACATGGGAAAAGCCTCTGAAGAAGGATAGGTATATGTATATGTGTAAAAGAATCACATCTCGCCCACCTAGAAGATTCAAAAATGGTAATCAAAGTTGCTGTGATAAAAAATAAAAATTAAATTAAAAACACGAACAATAAGTAGTGAGACATAAACTTAAGGGGCTTTTCCTGGCACATTCCATTCTAGTTTAAAACCTAGAAAACGATTTCCATTGAGGCTCTGTTGCCCTAGTAACCAGATTTGGTAAAGGAGAAATGCTGCCGCCTTGTGGCCATTTCTCAAAACAGCAGCTTTAAACCCAGTGCTAATGGTCACTTGATATTCAAAATAATTGCAGGCCTGTAAGTGACACCCGCCCTCAAAACAAATCCCTGGGTTGTATGTCGAGCAAAAAACACAAAAGACGAGCATATTTCCAAACGACGATTTCAAGAGTCATATCTTATGCACACCTTGTCTTCTCTTTCTTTTTCTTTCTTGATTTTTTTTTGTTAAACAAAGGGCATGGAAAATGCTCAACACCAGGAATTAATAAAGCCATGCAAATCCAGTGTACAAACATTTCCTCAACAAAGCCACAGAATGATCATCAGCAAAAAAAAAGGTCTACAAAGAATAAACATAGAAGGGATTTTAGAGGACTGCGTCCTCTCTAGTTGCTGGTGGGATGTTACCAGGAACACCCAGTACTGAGAACAGAATGGAGGTTCGTTTAAAGGTAAACATTGAGCCACAATGTGATAGGGTAGGCCGACTATGGGCCTATCACCTGAGTAGACCAGAATCAAAAAGACACAGGCTGGCAATCCTGCACTGAAGCAACATGTACCACAGCCAAGACTTGGAAGAAACCAAAATGTCCATCAAGAGAAAAATGCACCAGGAAGAAGTGGTCCCAGTACACAATGGAATATTAGCCATGGAAAAGAATGAAACAGTGCTTTTGGCACCACCATAGAAGGATCTACAGATAATCCCCCAAATTAAAGAAAGAAACCAAAAGACAGATATCCTATGACATCACTTATAGGTGTTATCAAAAAGTGATACACATGAAATTATTTCCAAGAGAAGGATACGCATGCATTCAGAACACCAAATGACATTTAGCAAAATGGAGAGGTGAAAGGAATACATGAATTAGGATATGGGGGTTAACAGACATGTACTAATACATATGAAATATATAATCTCTATGGAATACCAAGAGAGGTCTACTCAACACTCTGTAATAAACAAAAAGGGAAACGATCCAAAGATGAATAGATCGATACATAGATATAATGAACCAGTTTCTGTACACCTAGAAGACACACAACATTTTTATCAAATTTGCTCTGATAATAAATAGAAATTTAATTTAAAAAACAAACAAGAAGTAAGGAGAAATAAGCCCTTGGAGCTTTGTCCTGGCACATTCCACTCTAATTTGCAGCCCACTAACACAATTTCCACGAAGGCTCTGTTGCCCAAAGACCCAGGGTTGGAAATGTAGAAATGCTGCCGCCTTGTGGCCGTTTCCCGCAAGAGCGGCTTTAAACCCACAGCTAACGGTCACTTAACATTCACAAGGATTCAGGGCTGTAAAGGACACCTGCCCTCAAAAAATGTCCTGCGCTAGGGAATGGCCAAAAAACATTTAAAACTGGCAAAGGTTTCAAGGAGATACTATGAAGAGGTAAGTTTTACTCAGTCTTTTTCCAAAAAAACTAAAATGGATAAAAGCTCAACATCAGGAATTCTTAGACTCATGGAAATCTATTCTACAGAAAGGTTTCATCTCACACAAGTCAACTACCATCAGCAAACTCTCTACAATCAATAAATGCTGAAGGGTTATTAGAGTACTGTGTACCCTCTAGCTTCTGTTGAGATGTAAAGTGGTAACTGCCAATAATGAGAACAGAAAGGAGCTGTGTTTATAAGTAAAAATTGAGCCACCATTCCATCCAGCAGGGCCACTGCTGAGCCTCTCACCTGAGAAGACCAGAGTTGAGAAGACATACGATACAACAGCTGCACCACAGTCATTTCTACAATAGCCAAGACAAGGAAGCAAACAAAACGTCCATCAACAGATGAATGGATAAAGAAGAACAGGTCCATGTACACAATGGACTATTAGCCACGGAAAACAATGAAACACTGCTCTTCGAGGCACCATAGATGAGCCTAGAGATATCCACAGAACATGAGGTAAGTCGGAAAGCAAATGACATATATCCTATTTTATCACTTATAGGCGTTATCTAACAACTGACACAAATGAATATATTTCCACAGAAAAAGACACTCACAGACTTAGAAAACAAACTATGCTTATCTAAAAGTAGAAGTGGGGGTTGGATAAATTAAGATTAGGATTACCACACGTATACAAATGCATGTTAAATATATGTTTCAAAAAGCCCGACCATATACAAGCGCAGTCTACAGAACACTCTGCAATAATTTACATGGGAAGAGGAACTGTACATGAATATTTATATATATATATATATATATATACATATATACATATGTAGTGTACAAATGAACCAGGTTGTGTAAACCTACGACAAACAATATTCTAATCATCCACCCGATTAAAAAAATTAAAACAATGAACGAGAAATTATGTGACATAAATCTATGGGTGTTTGTCCTGGCACATTCCATTCTAATGTACAACCTGGGAACAAGACTTGCAGAAAGCCTCTGCTGCCCTAGTAACCAGATATGTGAATTGAGAAATGCTGCCGCCTTGTGGCCGTTTTCCACAACAGCGGCTTTAAACCCAGTGCCAATGGTCACTAATTATTCTCCCTCATTGCAGGCCTGTAAATGACACCTGCCCTCAAAAAATATCCTGGGGTCGAAAATTGACGGAAAAATTCAAAACAGGGCAACCTTCCCAGAAGACAGTTACAAGAGGTATATTGTACTCACAGTTTTTTTTCTGTTTTTGTTTAACAGAAATAAAAAAGATGTGGAAAATGCTGAACATTAGGAATTATTAAAGACGTGGAAATCCAAATTACTAAACCCTATCAGCTCTCACCAGTCAGAATGGCCATCAGCAAAACTTCTGCAAACAATAAGTGCTGAAGGGGTTTTGGAGCAATGTGTACCCTCGGTTCAATGTGGGTCATCGTAAGGGCCAGTAATGAAAACAAAAAGAGGTGACTTGAAAAGGTAAAAATTGAGCTACCGTTCAATCAAGCATACCCACAGCTGGGCATATCACCTGTGAGGATGAGAATTAAAAATACACAGGCGGGCAATCCTGCACTCCAGCAATATTTACCATAGCCACCACTTGGAAGTTACAAAAATATCCATCAACAGAGGTATGCACAAAGAAGAAGTGGTCCATGTACACAATGGAATATTACTCCAATAGAGAATATAAATTCAACTTAAAAACAAACATAAGTAAGGAGACATCAGCTTCTGGGGGTTTACCCGGGCACATTCCAATTTAATTATAACCGAGGAACACCACCGGAAGGAAGGTCTGTTTCCTGAGTTACGAGATTGGGAGAAGCAGAAATGCTGCCGCCCTCTGGGCGTTACCTGCAACAGCAGCTTTAAAACCTGTACTAATGGTCACCTCATATGCACAAGTACAGGAGGGCTGTAAAAGAAACCTGCCCTCAAAATGTCTTGAAGGAGGTAATGGCCAAAATACTTCAGAAGGTGGCACATACTTCAAGAAAACTATTTGAAGAGGTAAGCTGTACTCACAGACTGAAGAGAAAAAGGACATGCCTGAAAGCTCAATTTCAAGGGATTATGAGATGCATCCATTTCCAACCACAAAGAGCTATCAGCTCACACCAGTCAGAATGACCATCATCAAAGACTACAAACAATAAATGCAGAAGGGGTTGTGGAGAAGTGCATACCCTCAATTTTAAGTGGGACATTACATGGTAAGAGCCACTAATGAGAACAGAATGGAGGTGCCTTTACAAGGTAAGCATTTTGCTACCATATGATCCAGCTGGCACACTCCCGGGCCTATAAATTAAGAAGACAGAATTGGATAGACACAGGCAGGCAAATGTGCATTGCAGCGGTATTACAATAACCAAGACATGGAAGCAACCAAAAACTCCATCAACAGATGAGTGGACAAAGAAGAACTGGTACATATACAGGTGGAATATTATCCAAGGAAAAAAATGACACAATGCCATTTGCAGCACCATAGGTGAGTCCAGAGGCAATCACGCAACTTGTAGTAAGTCAGAAAGCGAAAGACACATATCCTATATTACCACTTATAGGTGTTACCTAAAAATTGATACCAGTGAAGATATTTCCACAGAGAAAGGCAATAACAGATTCATTAAACAGACTTAAGGTTCACCAATGGAAAGGTGTGAGGACCGTATACATCGGGATATTGGGGTTAACAGAGATATACAAACACAGGTGACGTATATAATCAACATTGTGTCATAACCTACATGGGAAAAGCCTCTGAAGAAGGATAGGTATATGTATATGTGTAAAAGAATCACATCTCACCCACCTAGAAGATTCAAAAATGGTAATCAAAGTTGCTGTGATAAAAAATAAAAATTAAATTAAAAACACAAACAATAAGTAGTGAGACATAAACTTAAGGGGCTTTTCCTGGCACATTCCATTCTAGTTTAAAACCTAGAAAACGATTTCCATTGAGGCTCTGTTGCCCTAGTAACCAGATTTGGTAAAGGAGAAATGCTGCCGCCTTGTGGCCATTTCTCAAAACAGCAGCTTTAAACCCAGTGCTAATGGTCACTTGATATTCAAAATAATTGCAGGCCTGTAAGTGACACCCGCCCTCAAAACAAATCCCTGGGTTGTATGTCGAGCAAAAAACACAAAAGACGAGCATATTTCCAAACGACGATTTCAAGAGTCATATCTTATGCACACCTTGTCTTCTCTTTCTTTTTCTTTCTTGATTTTTTTTTGTTAAACAAAGGGCATGGAAAATGCTCAACACCAGGAATTAATAAAGCCATGCAAATCCAGTGTACAAACATTTCCTCAACAAAGCCACAGAATGATCATCAGCAAAAAAAAAGGTCTACAAAGAATAAACATAGAAGGGATTTTAGAGGACTGCGTCCTCTCTAGTTGCTGGTGGGATGTTACCAGGAACACCCAGTACTGAGAACAGAATGGAGGTTCGTTTAAAGGTAAACATTGAGCCACAATGTGATAGGGTAGGCCGACTATGGGCCTATCACCTGAGTAGACCAGAATCAAAAAGACACAGGCTGGCAATCCTGCACTGAAGCAACATGTACCACAGCCAAGACTTGGAAGAAACCAAAATGTCCATCAAGAGAAAAATGCACCAGGAAGAAGTGGTCCCAGTACACAATGGAATATTAGCCATGGAAAAGAATGAAACAGTGCTTTTGGCACCACCATAGAAGGATCTACAGATAATCCCCCAAATTAAAGAAAGAAACCAAAAGACAGATATCCTATGACATCACTTATAGGTGTTATCAAAAAGTGATACACATGAAATTATTTCCAAGAGAAGGATACGCATGCATTCAGAACACCAAATGACATTTAGCAAAATGGAGAGGTGAAAGGAATACATGAATTAGGATATGGGGGTTAACAGACATGTACTAATACATATGAAATATATAATCTCTATGGAATACCAAGAGAGGTCTACTCAACACTCTGTAATAAACAAAAAGGGAAACGATCCAAAGATGAATAGATCGATACATAGATATAATGAACCAGTTTCTGTACACCTAGAAGACACACAACATTTTTATCAAATTTGCTCTGATAATAAATAAAAATTTAATTTAAAAAACAAACAAGAAGTAAGGAGAAATAAGCCCTTGGAGCTTTGTCCTGGCACATTCCACTCTAATTTGCAGCCCACTAACACAATTTCCACGAAGGCTCTGTTGCCCAAAGACCCAGGGTTGGAAATGTAGAAATGCTGCCGCCTTGTGGCCGTTTCCCGCAAGAGCGGCTTTAAACCCACAGCTAACGGTCACTTAACATTCACAAGGATTCAGGGCTGTAAAGGACACCTGCCCTCAAAAAATGTCCTGCGCTAGGGAATGGCCAAAAAACATTTAAAACTGGCAAAGGTTTCAAGGAGATACTATGAAGAGGTAAGTTTTACTCAGTCTTTTTCCAAAAAAACTAAAATGGATAAAAGCTCAACATCAGGAATTCTTAGACTCATGGAAATCTATTCTACAGAAAGGTTTCATCTCACACAAGTCAACTACCATCAGCAAACTCTCTACAATCAATAAATGCTGAAGGGTTATTAGAGTACTGTGTACCCTCTAGCTTCTGTTGAGATGTAAAGTGGTAACTGCCAATAATGAGAACAGAAAGGAGCTGTGTTTATAAGTAAAAATTGAGCCACCATTCCATCCAGCAGGGCCACTGCTGAGCCTCTCACCTGAGAAGACCAGAGTTGAGAAGACATACGATACAACAGCTGCACCACAGTCATTTCTACAATAGCCAAGACAAGGAAGCAAACAAAACGTCCATCAACAGATGAATGGATAAAGAAGAACAGGTCCATGTACACAATGGACTATTAGCCACGGAAAACAATGAAACACTGCTCTTCGAGGCACCATAGATGAGCCTAGAGATATCCACAGAACATGAGGTAAGTCGGAAAGCAAATGACATATATCCTATTTTATCACTTATAGGCGTTATCTAACAACTGACACAAATGAATATATTTCCACAGAAAAAGACACTCACAGACTTAGAAAACAAACTATGCTTATCTAAAAGTAGAAGTGGGGGTTGGATAAATTAAGATTAGGATTACCACACGTATACAAATGCATGTTAAATATATGTTTCAAAAAGCCCGACCATATACAAGCGCAGTCTACAGAACACTCTGCAATAATTTACATGGGAAGAGGAACTGTACATGAATATTTATATATATATATATATATACATATATACATATGTAGTGTACAAATGAACCAGGTTGTGTAAACCTACGACAAACAATATTCTAATCATCCACCCGATTAAAAAAATTAAAACAATGAACGAGAAATTATGTGACATAAATCTATGGGTGTTTGTCCTGGCACATTCCATTCTAATGTACAACCTGGGAACAAGACTTGCAGAAAGCCTCTGCTGCCCTAGTAACCAGATATGTGAATTGAGAAATGCTGCCGCCTTGTGGCCGTTTTCCACAACAGCGGCTTTAAACCCAGTGCCAATGGTCACTAATTATTCTCCCTCATTGCAGGCCTGTAAATGACACCTGCCCTCAAAAAATATCCTGGGGTCGAAAATTGACGGAAAAATTCAAAACAGGGCAACCTTCCCAGAAGACAGTTACAAGAGGTATATTGTACTCACAGTTTTTTTTCTGTTTTTGTTTAACAGAAATAAAAAAGATGTGGAAAATGCTGAACATTAGGAATTATTAAAGACGTGGAAATCCAAATTACTAAACCCTATCAGCTCTCACCAGTCAGAATGGCCATCAGCAAAACTTCTGCAAACAATAAGTGCTGAAGGGGTTTTGGAGCAATGTGTACCCTCGGTTCAATGTGGGTCATCGTAAGGGCCAGTAATGAAAACAAAAAGAGGTGACTTGAAAAGGTAAAAATTGAGCTACCGTTCAATCAAGCATACCCACAGCTGGGCATATCACCTGTGAGGATGAGAATTAAAAATACACAGGCGGGCAATCCTGCACTCCAGCAATATTTACCATAGCCACCACTTGGAAGTTACAAAAATATCCATCAACAGAGGTATGCACAAAGAAGAAGTGGTCCATGTACACAATGGAATATTACTCCAATAGAGAATATAAATTCAACTTAAAAACAAACATAAGTAAGGAGACATCAGCTTCTGGGGGTTTACCCGGGCACATTCCAATTTAATTATAACCGAGGAACACCACCGGAAGGAAGGTCTGTTTCCTGAGTTACGAGATTGGGAGAAGCAGAAATGCTGCCGCCCTCTGGGCGTTACCTGCAACAGCAGCTTTAAAACCTGTACTAATGGTCACCTCATATGCACAAGTACAGGAGGGCTGTAAAAGAAACCTGCCCTCAAAATGTCTTGAAGGAGGTAATGACCAAAATACTTCAGAAGGTGGCACATACTTCAAGAAAACTATTTGAAGAGGTAAGCTGTACTCACAGACTGAAGAGAAAAAGGACATGCCTGAAAGCTCAATTTCAAGGGATTATGAGATGCATCCATTTCCAACCACAAAGAGCTATCAGCTCACACCAGTCAGAATGACCATCATCAAAGACTACAAACAATAAATGCAGAAGGGGTTGTGGAGAAGTGCATACCCTCAATTTTAAGTGGGACATTACATGGTAAGAGCCACTAATGAGAACAGAATGGAGGTGCCTTTACAAGGTAAGCATTTTGCTACCATATGATCCAGCTGGCACACTCCCGGGCCTATAAATTAAGAAGACAGAATTGGATAGACACAGGCAGGCAAATGTGCATTGCAGCGGTATTACAATAACCAAGACATGGAAGCAACCAAAAACTCCATCAACAGATGAGTGGACAAAGAAGAACTGGTACATATACAGGTGGAATATTATCCAAGGAAAAAAATGACACAATGCCATTTGCAGCACCATAGGTGAGTCCAGAGGCAATCACGCAACTTGTAGTAAGTCAGAAAGCGAAAGACACATATCCTATATTACCACTTATAGGTGTTACCTAAAAATTGATACCAGTGAAGATATTTCCACAGAGAAAGGCAATAACAGATTCATTAAACAGACTTAAGGTTCACCAATGGAAAGGTGTGAGGACCGTATACATCGGGATATTGGGGTTAACAGAGATATACAAACACAGGTGACGTATATAATCAACATTGTGTCATAACCTACATGGGAAAAGGCTCTGAAGAAGGATAGGTATATGTATATGTGTAAAAGAATCACATCTCGCCCACCTAGAAGATTCAAAAATGGTAATCAAAGTTGCTGTGATAAAAAATAAAAATTAAATTAAAAACACGAACAATAAGTAGTGAGACATAAACTTAAGGGGCTTTTCCTGGCACATTCCATTCTAGTTTAAAACCTAGAAAACGATTTCCATTGAGGCTCTGTTGCCCTAGTAACCAGATTTGGTAAAGGAGAAATGCTGCCGCCTTGTGGCCATTTCTCAAAACAGCAGCTTTAAACCCAGTGCTAATGGTCACTTGATATTCAAAATAATTGCAGGCCTGTAAGTGACACCCGCCCTCAAAACAAATCCCTGGGTTGTATGTCGAGCAAAAAACTCAAAAGACGAGCATATTTCCAAACGACGATTTCAAGAGTCATATCTTATGCACACCTTGTCTTCTCTTTCTTTTTCTTTCTTGATTTTTTTTTGTTAAACAAAGGGCATGGAAAATGCTCAACACCAGGAATTAATAAAGCCATGCAAATCCAGTGTACAAACATTTCCTCAACAAAGCCACAGAATGATCATCAGCAAAAAAAAAAGGTCTACAAAGAATAAACATAGAAGGGATTTTAGAGGACTGCGTCCTCTCTAGTTGCTGGTGGGATGTTACCAGGAACACCCAGTACTGAGAACAGAATGGAGGTTCGTTTAAAGGTAAACATTGAGCCACAATGTGATAGGGTAGGCCGACTATGGGCCTATCACCTGAGTAGACCAGAATCAAAAAGACACAGGCTGGCAATCCTGCACTGAAGCAACATGTACCACAGCCAAGACTTGGAAGAAACCAAAATGTCCATCAAGAGAAAAATGCACCAGGAAGAAGTGGTCCCAGTACACAATGGAATATTAGCCATGGAAAAGAATGAAACAGTGCTTTTGGCACCACCATAGAAGGATCTACAGATAATCCCCCAAATTAAAGAAAGAAACCAAAAGACAGATATCCTATGACATCACTTATAGGTGTTATCAAAAAGTGATACACATGAAATTATTTCCAAGAGAAGGATACGCATGCATTCAGAACACCAAATGACATTTAGCAAAATGGAGAGGTGAAAGGAATACATGAATTAGGATATGGGGGTTAACAGACATGTACTAATACATATGAAATATATAATCTCTATGGAATACCAAGAGAGGTCTACTCAACACTCTGTAATAAACAAAAAGGGAAACGATCCAAAGATGAATAGATCGATACATAGATATAATGAACCAGTTTCTGTACACCTAGAAGACACACAACATTTTTATCAAATTTGCTCTGATAATAAATAGAAATTTAATTTAAAAAACAAACAAGAAGTAAGGAGAAATAAGCCCTTGGAGCTTTGTCCTGGCACATTCCACTCTAATTTGCAGCCCACTAACACAATTTCCACGAAGGCTCTGTTGCCCAAAGACCCAGGGTTGGAAATGTAGAAATGCTGCCGCCTTGTGGCCGTTTCCCGCAAGAGCGGCTTTAAACCCACAGCTAACGGTCACTTAACATTCACAAGGATTCAGGGCTGTAAAGGACACCTGCCCTCAAAAAATGTCCTGCGCTAGGGAATGGCCAAAAAACATTTAAAACTGGCAAAGGTTTCAAGGAGATACTATGAAGAGGTAAGTTTTACTCAGTCTTTTTCCAAAAAAACTAAAATGGATAAAAGCTCAACATCAGGAATTCTTAGACTCATGGAAATCTATTCTACAGAAAGGTTTCATCTCACACAAGTCAACTACCATCAGCAAACTCTCTACAATCAATAAATGCTGAAGGGTTATTAGAGTACTGTGTACCCTCTAGCTTCTGTTGAGATGTAAAGTGGTAACTGCCAATAATGAGAACAGAAAGGAGCTGCGTTTATAAGTAAAAAGTGAGCCACCATTCCATCCAGCAGGGCCACTGCTGAGCCTCTCACCTGAGAAGACAAGAGTTGAGAAGACATACGATACAACAGCTGCACCACAGTCATTTCTACAATAGCCAAGACAAGGAAGCAAACAAAACGTCCATCAACAGATGAATGGATAAAGAAGAACAGGTCCATGTACACAATGGACTATTAGCCACGGAAAACAATGAAACACTGCTCTTCGAGGCACCATAGATGAGCCTAGAGATATCCACAGAACATGAGGTAAGTCGGAAAGCAAATGACATATATCCTATTTTATCACTTATAGGCGTTATCTAACAACTGACACAAATGAATATATTTCCACAGAAAAAGACACTCACAGACTTAGAAAACAAACTATGCTTATCTAAAAGTAGAAGTGGGGGGTTGGATAAATTAAGATTAGGATTACCACACGTATACAAATGCATGTTAAATATATGTTTCAAAAAGCCCGACCATATACAAGCGCAGTCTACAGAACACTCTGCAATAATTTACATGGGAAGAGGAACTGTACATGAATATTTATATATATATATATATATATATATACATATATACATATATACATATGTAGTGTACAAATGAACCAGATTGTGTAAACCTACGACAAACAATATTCTAATCATCCACCCGATTAAAAAAATTAAAACAATGAACGAGAAATTATGTGACATAAATCTATGGGTGTTTGTCCTGGCACATTCCATTCTAATGTACAACCTGGGAACAAGACTTGCAGAAAGCCTCTGCTGCCCTAGTAACCAGATATGTGAATTGAGAAATGCTGCCGCCTTGTGGCCGTTTTCCACAACAGCGGCTTTAAACCCAGTGCCAATGGTCACTAATTATTCTCCCTCATTGCAGGCCTGTAAATGACACCTGCCCTCAAAAAATATCCTGGGGTCGAAAATTGACGGAAAAATTCAAAACAGGGCAACCTTCCCAGAAGACAGTTACAAGAGGTATATTGTACTCACAGTTTTTTTTCTGTTTTTGTTTAACAGAAATAAAAAAGACGTGGAAAATGCTGAACATTAGGAATTATTAAAGACGTGGAAATCCAAATTACTAAACCCTATCAGCTCTCACCAGTCAGAATGGCCATCAGCAAAACTTCTGCAAACAATAAGTGCTGAAGGGGTTTTGGAGCAATGTGTACCCTCGGTTCAATGTGGGTCATCGTAAGGGCCAGTAATGAAAACAAAAAGAGGTGACTTGAAAAGGTAAAAATTGAGCTACCGTTCAATCAAGCATACCCACAGCTGGGCATATCACCTGTGAGGATGAGAATTAAAAATACACAGGCGGGCAATCCTGCACTCCAGCAATATTTACCATAGCCACCACTTGGAAGTTACAAAAATATCCATCAACAGAGGTATGCACAAAGAAGAAGTGGTCCATGTACACAATGGAATATTACTCCAATAGAGAATATAAATTCAACTTAAAAACAAACATAAGTAAGGAGACATCAGCTTCTGGGGGTTTACCCGGGCACATTCCAATTTAATTATAACCGAGGAACACCACCGGAAGGAAGGTCTGTTTCCTGAGTTACGAGATTGGGAGAAGCAGAAATGCTGCCGCCCTCTGGGCGTTACCTGCAACAGCAGCTTTAAAACCTGTACTAATGGTCACCTCATATGCACAAGTACAGGAGGGCTGTAAAAGAAACCTGCCCTCAAAATGTCTTGAAGGAGGTAATGGCCAAAATACTTCAGAAGGTGGCACATACTTCAAGAAAACTATTTGAAGAGGTAAGCTGTACTCACAGACTGAAGAGAAAAAGGACATGCCTGAAAGCTCAATTTCAAGGGATTATGAGATGCATCCATTTCCAACCACAAAGAGCTATCAGCTCACACCAGTCAGAATGACCATCATCAAAGACTACAAACAATAAATGCAGAAGGGGTTGTGGAGAAGTGCATACCCTCAATTTTAAGTGGGACATTACATGGTAAGAGCCACTAATGAGAACAGAATGGAGGTGCCTTTACAAGGTAAGCATTTTGCTACCATATGATCCAGCTGGCACACTCCCGGGCCTATAAATTAAGAAGACAGAATTGGATAGACACAGGCAGGCAAATGTGCATTGCAGCGGTATTACAATAACCAAGACATGGAAGCAACCAAAAACTCCATCAACAGATGAGTGGACAAAGAAGAACTGGTACATATACAGGTGGAATATTATCCAAGGAAAAAAATGACACAATGCCATTTGCAGCACCATAGGTGAGTCCAGAGGCAATCACGCAACTTGTAGTAAGTCAGAAAGCGAAAGACACATATCCTATATTACCACTTATAGGTGTTACCTAAAAATTGATACCAGTGAAGATATTTCCACAGAGAAAGGCAATAACAGATTCATTAAACAGACTTAAGGTTCACCAATGGAAAGGTGTGAGGACCGTATACATCGGGATATTGGGGTTAACAGAGATATACAAACACAGGTGACGTATATAATCAACATTGTGTCATAACCTACATGGGAAAAGCCTCTGAAGAAGGATAGTTATATGTATATGTGTAAAAGAATCACATCTCGCCCACCTAGAAGATTCAAAAATGGTAATCAAAGTTGCTGTGATAAAAAATAAAAATTAAATTAAAAACACGAACAATAAGTAGTGAGACATAAACTTAAGGGGCTTTTCCTGGCACATTCCATTCTAGTTTAAAACCTAGAAAACGATTTCCATTGAGGCTCTGTTGCCCTAGTAACCAGATTTGGTAAAGGAGAAATGCTGCCGCCTTGTGGCCATTTCTCAAAACAGCAGCTTTAAACCCAGTGCTAATGGTCACTTGATATTCAAAATAATTGCAGGCCTGTAAGTGACACCCGCCCTCAAAACAAATCCCTGGGTTGTATGTCGAGCAAAAAACTCAAAAGACGAGCATATTTCCAAACGACGATTTCAAGAGTCATATCTTATGCACACCTTGTCTTCTCTTTCTTTTTCTTTCTTAATTTTTTTTTTGTTAAACAAAGGGCATGGAAAATGCTCAACACCAGGAATTAATAAAGCCATGCAAATCCAGTGTACAAACATTTCCTCAACAAAGCCACAGAATGATCATCAGCAAAAAAAAAAGGTCTACAAAGAATAAACATAGAAGGGATTTTAGAGGACTGCGTCCTCTCTAGTTGCTGGTGGGATGTTACCAGGAACACCCAGTACTGAGAACAGAATGGAGGTTCGTTTAAAGGTAAACATTGAGCCACAATGTGATAGGGTAGGCCGACTATGGGCCTATCACCTGAGTAGACCAGAATCAAAAAGACACAGGCTGGCAATCCTGCACTGAAGCAACATGTACCACAGCCAAGACTTGGAAGAAACCAAAATGTCCATCAAGAGAAAAATGCACCAGGAAGAAGTGGTCCCAGTACACAATGGAATATTAGCCATGGAAAAGAATGAAACAGTGCTTTTGGCACCACCATAGAAGGATCTACAGATAATCCCCCAAATTAAAGAAAGAAACCAAAAGACAGATATCCTATGACATCACTTATAGGTGTTATCAAAAAGTGATACACATGAAATTATTTCCAAGAGAAGGATACGCATGCATTCAGAACACCAAATGACATTTAGCAAAATGGAGAGGTGAAAGGAATACATGAATTAGGATATGGGGGTTAACAGACATGTACTAATACATATGAAATATATAATCTCTATGGAATACCAAGAGAGGTCTACTCAACACTCTGTAATAAACAAAAAGGGAAACGATCCAAAGATGAATAGATCGATACATAGATATAATGAACCAGTTTCTGTACACCTAGAAGACACACAACATTTTTATCAAATTTGCTCTGATAATAAATAAAAATTTAATTTAAAAAACAAACAAGAAGTAAGGAGAAATAAGCCCTTGGAGCTTTGTCCTGGCACATTCCACTCTAATTTGCAGCCCACTAACACAATTTCCACGAAGGCTCTGTTGCCCAAAGACCCAGGGTTGGAAATGTAGAAATGCTGCCGCCTTGTGGCCGTTTCCCGCAAGAGCGGCTTTAAACCCACAGCTAACGGTCACTTAACATTCACAAGGATTCAGGGCTGTAAAGGACACCTGCCCTCAAAAAATGTCCTGCGCTAGGGAATGGCCAAAAAACATTTAAAACTGGCAAAGGTTTCAAGGAGATACTATGAAGAGGTAAGTTTTACTCAGTCTTTTTCCAAAAAAACTAAAATGGATAAAAGCTCAACATCAGGAATTCTTAGACTCATGGAAATCTATTCTACAGAAAGGTTTCATCTCACACAAGTCAACTACCATCAGCAAACTCTCTACAATCAATAAATGCTGAAGGGTTATTAGAGTACTGTGTACCCTCTAGCTTCTGTTGAGATGTAAAGTGGTAACTGCCAATAATGAGAACAGAAAGGAGCTGCGTTTATAAGTAAAAAGTGAGCCACCATTCCATCCAGCAGGGCCACTGCTGAGCCTCTCACCTGAGAAGACAAGAGTTGAGAAGACATACGATACAACAGCTGCACCACAGTCATTTCTACAATAGCCAAGACAAGGAAGCAAACAAAACGTCCATCAACAGATGAATGGATAAAGAAGAACAGGTCCATGTACACAATGGACTATTAGCCACGGAAAACAATGAAACACTGCTCTTCGAGGCACCATAGATGAGCCTAGAGATATCCACAGAACATGAGGTAAGTCGGAAAGCAAATGACATATATCCTATTTTATCACTTATAGGCGTTATCTAACAACTGACACAAATGAATATATTTCCACAGAAAAAGACACTCACAGACTTAGAAAACAAACTATGCTTATCTAAAAGTAGAAGTGGGGGGTTGGATAAATTAAGATTAGGATTACCACACGTATACAAATGCATGTTAAATATATGTTTCAAAAAGCCCGACCATATACAAGCGCAGTCTACAGAACACTCTGCAATAATTTACATGGGAAGAGGAACTGTACATGAATATTTATATATATATATACATATATACATATATACATATATAGTGTACAAATGAACCAGGTTGTGTAAACCTACGACAAACAATATTCTAATCATCCACCCGATTAAAAAAATTAAAACAATGAACGAGAAATTATGTGACATAAATCTATGGGTGTTTGTCCTGGCACATTCCATTCTAATGTACAACCTGGGAACAAGACTTGCAGAAATCCTCTGCTGCCCTAGTAACCAGATATGTGAATTGAGAAATGCTGCCGCCTTGTGGCCGTTTTCCACAACAGCGGCTTTAAACCCAGTGCCAATGGTCACTAATTATTCTCCCTCATTGCAGGCCTGTAAATGACACCTGCCCTCAAAAAATATCCTGGGGTCGAAAATTGACGGAAAAATTCAAAACAGGGCAACCTTCCCAGAAGACAGTTACAAGAGGTATATTGTACTCACAGTTTTTTTTGTTTTTGTTTAACAGAAATAAAAAAGACGTGGAAAATGCTGAACATTAGGAATTATTAAAGACGTGGAAATCCAAATTACTAAACCCTATCAGCTCTCACCAGTCAGAATGGCCATCAGCAAAACTTCTGCAAACAATAAGTGCTGAAGGGGTTTTGGAGCAATGTGTACCCTCGGTTCAATGTGGGTCATCGTAAGGGCCAGTAATGAAAACAAAAAGAGGTGACTTGAAAAGGTAAAAATTGAGCTACCGTTCAATCAAGCATACCCACAGCTGGGCATATCACCTGTGAGGATGAGAATTAAAAATACACAGGCGGGCAATCCTGCACTCCAGCAATATTTACCATAGCCACCACTTGGAAGTTACAAAAATATCCATCAACAGAGGTATGCACAAAGAAGAAGTGGTCCATGTACACAATGGAATATTACTCCAATAGAGAATATAAATTCAACTTAAAAACAAACATAAGTAAGGAG